>NW_016823925.1:1659554-1669131 GCF_001698545.2 Rhinopithecus bieti | reverse complement strand
GGAGGAGGAGGAGGAGGAGGAGGAGGAGGAGGAGGAGGAAAGAAAGAAGAAATTAAACCACAGAAGTTCTTCCCTCGGTGCCCAAATTTGATCATATTGAGACTTACATTTTCGTAGATAAAAATAAAGAAACTACTGTTAAAGAATAAAAACAAAACAGAAATATAGTATAGTATACCTGCATGTCAAGGACCCAAACAAGATTCAAATATACAATTTGTGTAAGCGAATTTCCAAATAGGCACACGCACACAAGAATAAACTTATCAGAATGTAACAGGCAAAAAAGAGGGGAAGAGCAGAAATGCCTTCTCTTGAAAATAATTCACCCAAAGATATTGACACAATGTCTGAGATTTCTTAAAGTAGTCCAAGGGAAGTGAGTAGTAGAGAAAGAGAGATAAATGAGATTGGCCATGAGTTAATAATTGACTAACCTCGGTGATGTACACATATGGTTCATTATACTCTTCTCTCTACTTTTGTGTATATTGGAAAATATCTATGAAAATGTTTTAAAAATAATAAATATAATGTCTGAAGAGAAATAATCTGCAGAGAACAAATAAATATCTGAATGGAACAAAACTGATATCAATATTTAATAGCAGGACTGGTCAACATAGAGAATAAATAAAACTGTTAAAATGATCTTTATGCTGATTAATTTCCTTAATGCCATAAAGATACCTGACACTAATCTAGATACAATACCTGTATAACAACAGAAAACTAAAGATTACTAACTTTGATCAGTTCACCTTAAATTAGTTGCTTAGATTGGTTCTTAGTCGTATGCAAAAATGACTTGATTAACTCATCTGCTACGTCGAAACCATTTCAATCACCTTACTTATTTCTGAAGAATGAGTGATATACGTTGAGGATTAAATCCTGAGATTAGCCTTCACACTTGATACTGGTGAGCTGGGGAAGGTCCCCAAATGCTGCTGGGAACTTGACCCCCAGCTAGTGTCCAGGCTCTTGACACTATTGTGAAAAGGAATTCAAAGATGAGTTAGGAAAGAGTGAAAGTACAGAGATTTATTGCAAAGCAAAATGTACACACTCAAGAAAGGGAGTGCAGGCGTACGCAGGAGAGAGTCACTCACAGAAGGGTTTGGAGCTGCTACCTTTATGGGTTTCTTTAACCAAGGGGTAAAATATTCATGGAGATTCTGGGAAAAGGATTTCTCAGAACTGTAGTGCCACCCACTTTAACACTAAATATAGGTATTCTCAGAACTGTTATGGCGCTGTTGGGTATGTGATTTAGTATGTTAATGAACATATACTGAGGTCCTAGGTGAAGCCTAAATCAAAGCCAGCACTGTGTTGGGTCCAGTCAGTCTTAGCTAGCTTGGTCCACACCCTGCTTTTCAGGGTGTTATCAGCCTGTAGCCTCTAGTTATGTGAAACTGCCACCTGGAAGTGTTTATTCTCCTGTGACCACCCTATATTATTCCTGTCTCATTTAAAGAGGTAAAATGTTCTATCTGCCTGTTGGGGGATAATTCTGTCTGAGTCTTCTGGGCTTCTACTTGTCTTACAAGTAGATATTCTGTTATAGAATATCTTTTCAAGAATATTTATGTAGAAACAACCTTGAAAGATAGAAATAGTGTCTCCATCTGAAGCAAAGGGCAGGCATGTTTGTTTCTCATTATAAAAGTTTTGGGTTCCCTAAACTCAGGGTTCTTTTGTCCTAACACAATCAACCACGTGTAGGTATCATCTGGCCCTATTCACAATGCCTCATGGGGATTCGGTCTCAGGGAACCAATATAGAATATGCTGATGTTCATCCTGCTTGCTATGCCATGAGTAATAAAGTCCTTTGTTTCTGACCCAGGAGTCTCATGTCTCACATCCATGAACTGCTAACAGGATAATAATCTATTAGCTTTCAAGTAAGATAAAATCTCAGATTCTTCACAGATCTTGCTACTGCTAACACTAAAATGGTAAATACAATGTGTCTGGCATGAAAGTGACCTGTACTGAGACTGACTGGGGAAAACAAAACAAAACAGAAAACCTGCAGCTGAATTAATTGTGAAGACTCTAGTTAAAAATTAGCAATGCCTGCCAAGCAAGCAAGCAAGCAAGCCAGCAGGTGGGCTGTATCATGCATGCTATTAACACTGACATTGTGCGATTACCTTTTTCAGTGCTAGTTAATAGGAGGTGATCAATAAATATTTACTAAACTGAAATCCTTGTTAAAATTCCAGATGGATTTTAACAGATTGACTACTGAGAAGTCACACATTACTTATGTTCACAATTTTGATTTTTTAAATTCTCTTTTAAAACCAGAAGTTCTTCAAAATTAAATAGAGAGGGGAGAAGGCATTTTACACTTTGCATGCAAGATATAAGCACTGAAACTCTTATTTGTTAACATAGGCATTATTTAAAAAAAAGGTAATGGACTTTCTTCACTATTGAAATAGAATTTAAAATTAGAATTATTACCATAAGTACTGTTTAAGTCCTAAATATTTTAAACCATTCCAAAATTAAAATCTCAAGTATTATTTCAAAATTTTGTCAAGTTCTGATATAGGTAAAATGTCCCAATTTTCTTGGTGTAAATAGATTGCCGGGTCTTCAAAATAATTCAGAGGCAACATATAGTCTAGGGTTAAAAGAAAAAAAAAACACACACACTTTGGACTTGTCTGTCATTGCACTCTCTGGCATGTGTTTATTTTTAAGGTAAGGAAAATCTTACCACTCTCAATCCTAACTGTCAGGAAAGCATAATACCTTTGATTAGTGATATTTTAGAGAAGTCATTATATGGGTAAGCCCCAGATAGGCTTGTGAACCTGCTGTTTCTACTAAAGGGGTCTGTAAAGGTAGAACATTAACTTATTTTAAGGATGCAGCTCTGGATAAGAGCAAAAAGGCGTTAAGGTGTTAGCAGTTAGTGACAATGACCATTGAAGTATGACTTTTGTCACTTTATTTTGTATTTGACATGCAGCCACAATTAATTGTTTGGAAATTGTTCTAAGCACATTATTGTCTTTCATGCATATACAATAAATCCTTAGGAGAAACTCAGATTAAATAATCATGACTTGAGGTATGCTCAGGATTCTTACTTGAGCAGCTGGGTGGATTATTTTCTGTGTTGGAGAAGATTGGAGGAGGAACAGTTGGCAGGGATGGGAGGGAAGGCATTTATAAAATACCCACATAAAGATGAAACAGGAAACATTTCAAGTGAATATAAAATATCAAAGTGAAGATACACAGCATCAAGGAGATACCTTCAATGAAGATAATTTTTCAAAATACAAACGATATCTAAAGCCCTGACAATTAATAAAATTATCTGGAGATAGGAAGAGCAAGATAATGAGGTTCTGTACCAAGTTGTATAGAAGTCCAGTTTTAAAGTCTGGTAGGAGGAGATAAGGAAAGATGACAGATAAGTGATATTCAATCAGATCACTGGATACCTAGGAGATGGTCCAAAGATGGAAACATTAACTTTGATGAGGGCTACTGGTGGATCATACAGAATAAGAACTTTAAGGGTTTTGGAAAATGAAAGTGTCCAGTGACCTTGGAAGAAACATTTGCTGTTTATGAAGATAAACAAGAATGGAATGACTCGAAGGATTCAAAAAAGGGATATGGATATGGAAATAGAATGTGTAGATAACATTTTTGAGAAGTTAAACAAAGAGTAATGGTAATTGAAGGGGATATAATATCAATGATGAATGCTGTATGATTGAAATCAAGGATTAGACAGAAAAAAGTTGAATATGCCCAAAAGAGAGAAGATTCCTGAAGAAGGAACATCCTTTGGATAATCACAGTGAAAGCAATTCAGAGAATATGTAGTGAATTAGTTGTAGTAGCAGAGAAAGGAGAAATGGGTGAAAGGGAAAATATATGAGTTTATTTGGAAATGGCAGAATTTCCAGGCAGGATGAGGATGTACACTATTAATGGCTTGAAGTTTCATCAGTGATATATGAGATAAGGTCACTACATAAAATGGTGGGTGGAACTAGATGGAGAGTCTTAGGAGAGACAGAGAGAGAGAGAAGGATGAAATTGTCATTGCAGAGGGTAGAAGCATGAGCTTCCTAGAAAAATATAATAGATTTGCAACAGTAGGATTTCTCAGCATCTGCAGCAAAACTTTCTTTACATGCAAAGTCTTCTTAATGGAACAAAAGATTCATTTTAATGTTTTGATTATACTCAATCCTGAATCACCTATGATATTTAAGTTGCACTATAAGTTTGTTAGTGTCAAGAAGCAACTATTATTTTTCTGTTGCTGTATGGTTAGGGATTCCTAAACAAGAGAGTACTAGTAGCCTGGGTTGCTGAATGGCACACAAGTCTTGGAAGATAAAGGTAAATCTTGGAAATTAAAGTACATCTCTGGAAATACACGCTGGCTTATTTCTCCTGGAGTCATGTAGTCTTTTGTTTACATTTAAGAGCATAGTAGGCCAAGAGACTTGACATTTTTTATAGAGAGGGTTTCTTTACATACCAAGGAATAAAAGTGTTAACTCTCTCTTTCTCTTTCCCTCTCTCAATGAGAAGAGTGACAGCTGTGCAAGTACCTGCTATGTAAGCTCCAAAATTCAGATGACACCTGTCTTCACCATGCTGCCCCATGGAGGACTGGGGCCTGGGGAATTCTTACGTGATGTTCTATAAGTAAATAATTGGTCTTTTCTCTGATCTGGAAACCTCATGTTTTCTATCAGGATAAAAGAAATGCATACAAAAATAACAGTTCAAAGCTACAAGTCTTTAGATTCAAGATCCTAGAACTCCTAGAGGCCAAGATCTGGAGAAAAGGTAAAAGATACCTTAAACAAGATGCCTATCTTAGTGAGTCTGAGCTGCTATAATAGAACACCATAGATTGGGTGATTTAAAACACAAATATTTATTTCTCCACAGTCCTAGAGGATTGCAAGTTCAATACGAAGGTGCTGGCAAATCCAGTGTCTGGTAAGGCCTTACTCTCTGGTTTACAGATGACCAACTCTTTGTTGTATCCTCACAAGGCAGACAGCAGAGAGCTCTGGTCTCCTCCTCCTCTTATAGTGGCACTAATATCATTTAAAGTGCTCCACCATCATAACCTAATTAGCTTCTAAATGTCCTGCCTCCAAATACCATTAAACTTGGAGATTCAGACTTCAACGTATATATTTGGGGCAGACACAAACATTCAGTCCATAGCATACCTTTCATAATAAGCAATTGAGTACTGAAGTCTTAGCTGTTTTTCCCCTTTCCAGACAGATGGCTCTATATATCCATTGCAATTGGCTTTTTAAAAATCTTTAATTTCTGAAGTTCTGAGTAAGCTTTCTACCAGTCCAAATTTTTAGCTTATATTTTCTAATAAGCACCAGAAATTATAATGTCATGGATCATTTTTATGTTGTTGCTAATATGATAGTACTAAAAGGATATGTGTTAGGGTTGTTGTTTACTGTGGGAACATTGTTATCAACATAACATGATACTGAGTGTAATTCTTCCTGTTGCCTTTAAATTGGTACAAAGCTTTCTAAAGCTGAGACAAAGATGTGTCCCCTACTTGGAGCTAATCAGAAGGCAGAAACAGACCTATCAACATGCCCAGAAAAACATGTTCATCTTGTGAACTTTCCTTTCTAATTAGGAAGAAATATTATAAAGAAATAAATAGCTACAGTGCCCCTGTATCTGCAGTTTTGCTTTTCAAGTTTTCAGTTACCCGCAGTCAACTGCATTTCAAAATATTAGATGAAAAAGTCCAGAAATAAGCAATTTGTAAGTTTTAAACTGCACTGTGTTCTGAGCAACATGATGAAATCTCACGCCATCCTGCTCCATTCTGCCTGTGATTAAAATCCTCCCTTTTGTCCAGCATATTCAGGCTGTAAATACTACCTGCCTTTTAGTCACTTAGTAGTCATGTCAGTTAAGAAATCTACTGTAGTAATAGTTCAGTGCTTGTGTTCAAGTAGCCTTTACTTTACTTCACAATGACCCCAAAGTACAGAAGTAGTGACACCGCCAATTTGAATATGCCAAAAAAATTTTAAAATCCTACAAAGTGCTTCCTTTAAATGGAAAGATGAAAGTTCTCAACTTGATAAGGAAAAGAAAAATTGTATACTGAGTTTGCTAAGATTAACAGTAAGAACAAATCTATCTGTGAAATTGTGAGAAAGGGAAATCAATTTGTACTAATTTTGCTGTCACTCCTAAGACTGCAAAAGCTATAGCCACAGTGTGTGATAAGTGCTTAGGTATGATGGAGAGGCACCAGGTACAGTGACATATGCCTGTAATTCCAGCTACTCAGAAGGCTGAAGTGAGAGGATCTCTTGAACCCAGGAATTCAAGGCTATAGTGAGCAATAATCACACCACTGCACTCCAGCCTAAGTGACAAACAAACAACAAAATGAGGCCCTTCCTGTTTCTTTCCAAAAAAGATAAAGATGGAAAGGCATTAAATCTGTAGGTGGAAGACATGAACAGAAATGTGTTTCAATTGATAGCAATTGTGGTCAGTACCATCCTCAGTTTTAGGCATCCACTAGGGGTCTCAGAAGGTATCCTCCATGAATAAAGGTGGACTATTGTATTATGATTTAAAAAGCAAAAACAAGATTCTGTGTCTCCAAAGACGAAGTCTTTTATTCAAGGTACTGCTGTTTGGCCTCCTCCGCAACCCTTTGTGCAATTTTTCTGCTTCTTCAATTCTCACCAAAAAAAATGTTGACTCCTTTGCTTTAGCGGCTTCTTACCTCCTGCTATGGTTTGAATGCCTCCTCCAAACTCATGTTGAAATTTAACTGCCATTTTAACAGTGTTGAGAGGCAGGACTTGCAAGAGGACCATAATTAATTAATGCTATTATAGTGAGAGCATGTTAGTTAACATAGGAATGGGTTCCTGATGAAAAGGATGTATCCAGCTGGATTTCTACTCTCTGCCTCGCATGCTCCCTTGCCCATCCACCTTTAGCAACGGAGTGGCACAGCACAAAGGCCCTCCTCAGATGCCAGTGCAACGTGCTTGGATTTTCCAGCCTCCAGAACCACGAACCAAATAAACGTCTACTGTTTATAATATAAATTACCCAGTCCCAGGTATTCTGTTATAGCAGCAGCAGATGGACTAAAACATCTATCTTAGCAAACTTCTAATGAAAAATAATTAAATTATTTAAAAGCTGCTGAAATAAATTCACTTAGAGATTAAGTATCTCCTTAAATCTGCTGACAGATTTAATACTAACTGCAGATACACCTCAAAGTAAACTTCTCAGGGATTATACTCAAAAGCAATCCATTCTCAACCTACTGATGATGTATTTTTAAAGCTTCTCTCATAGAATCTGAGTTTGAGATACTTTTACATCATCTAAAACAGCTATCTACCAAAAATTTACCTTGCAGATGGGCATGCAGCCTAAACAACTAAAAAGGGTTTCTTGTTTCATAAATCCACTCATTCCAACACTGACTAAGAGTGAGAAAATTCTCCTTGATATTGAACCAAAATTCACCTTCCTATAAATTACATCTATTAAGTCCAGCCTATGGATCATAAAAATTAAGTCTTTTTGTTCATCCACTAGCATTTCAAATAACTGAAGGTCACTGTCATGTCTGTTAGTTATTGATTCTAACATCCAAATCAGTGTCCCTTCATGCTCTTTTGATCAAAGCTCTCTGTGCCTTGGACTCATCCAGTAATGTCTCAGCACCTACGCCAGGATAAAACTCTACAGCACCATCAGCATCTCACCTGTTTTATACTTCAGGCATTATAGACACATTGCCTTAGACCTATGAGCTTTACAGATCTGGGCATAGGTAAAAGTGAATTATTGGCTTCAAAGTATTAAAACCTAAAAGTTGAAACTAATAAAAGTTTTATTGGATATACATAAAATAAATTATGCCAATTCATTACTTATTAAATTTAATATTTATCAGAAAATTATTCCAGATAAAAACAATCTGTAGGTTTGTGTTATTTTAACTTCTCAGTAATTCCCAAATATGTATGATGATTGCAGAGAAATTAGAGCTAATAATAACTTAAATGAGTTAGGTAGCTAAAGTGCTTCAAAAGGGAAAATCATAAAAATCTTTCCAAAATATAAGCAATCTGTATATAAAATATATCAGTGATATGTGCATTTTAACTGAAAGTCAAGGATGTCAACAGAATTATAAAGGTCTATAAGGGGTCTTAGAAATGGCCCTTAACATTATAAACAACCTCCCTGAGAATCACCTAAGAGATAAATGAGAAATGCAAAGTTCTAAGCCAAACCTCAGCTCTAATAAATTAATAGTCTAACGTTTCAGACCTACCCCTTTTAACTGTAAACTTCCAGATCCTATTAGCAACTTTTCCTTATTTCTTAATCACTCTTACCTTGACTTTTAACCTGAAACCTGTCAGGCACACAGACATTTGTATCCTTCTCTTGGCTCTAAGCAGTCAGTCCTTCCATTATTACAGTGTCCCAAATATAGAGCATAATTAGCAACATTAAATTTTACCCAATAAATATCAACAGAAAGATAATAGCAAAATAAATTATCAAAATAAAGTTACTCCCTGCATCCCCAGTGCTAAACTGTCTTCCACTTTAATTTTTCCCTTCTTGCTTCTTGCTTCCAGCTTGCATTGCTTAAGGCATGAATGAAAACTCTGCTGCTTTGGGTGCAGAATCCAAGATCAAACAGGGTGGGTGACCTATAGCTCAAGAAATGCATCTCTAGAGTCAGAGGGTTCTGACTACCAAACCCTGAAGTAAGGAAAGGCTCATTCCTTGAGCCACTTAACTAAGTAAGAAATGCAAAGGCCTTTTTGAAGACTCATCACCAAGCCAGGAAGCACTGACATTTTTGTCTAGTGGTAGATTTGGGTTAGTCATATTTCTAAAAATAATTCTAGCACTTGCTGTGCCTTAAATGGTCTCCAAGGACCCTGAAATAGTGACGAAGTCTCTTTAAATACTACTGGGATATGACTTAGAGGCAAGAACTACAGAGTTCAATAAATATTAATACATTTTGATGTTAAAATAAAAAAATTACTATAGACTATTCAGCATATCTGCTTTTTATATCATTTTCTACAGGAGATTAAATTCTAGACACAGCCAACACTGGTTTAATACCAATAGCTGAAAGGATAAAACATTTATCATTGTAAGACTGCTTATAAAAAATAGCAACCCCTTTCTTAAATTAAAATCAACTTCTTTGAAGTCAAGTATATCTGTTTAAGGCCTTAATACTAAAAAAACACAACATCTTGGGGAAGATTTTTAATATTTGACTTGTCAATGTATCTGTCCTTTGCTAAAAATAAATCAGAGTGCTAAAAGACAACTTTGGCAACAGAACTTAACATAATTACTGAATCTTCAGAATGAAACATTCATAAAAATAAACACTGGCCACATGCCTGGACCCATATAGAAATTGGGCCTGGTTCTGTATATTGATGACACATTTAACAAAACCAATTTCACTATAGATTAACAAAGTTCAGAAAAA
>NW_016823925.1:1645045-1659205 GCF_001698545.2 Rhinopithecus bieti | reverse complement strand
AAAAAAAAAAAAAAAAATATATATATATATATATAGATGGATAGAATCTACCTATATATCTATCACCTCTCTATATCTAGATCTATATAGAGAGATAATCATATAGATATCTATTAATAATTATATGTAAATATCTGTAATTATATATATAACTGACTTTTTATACAAGCATAACTAAGAAGGACAAAGAAAAAAGGAAAGGTAATAATAACAACAGAATTTTGGAAACTGGAAAGCAAATGGACAGGTGGCAACTTGCTTGGCAGAACTGAAAGAACCAAATCCTAACCTGGCAATGGGAAAAGCTGAAAAGCAATATGACTTACACAGCAGATGCTCAAAAGGCTATGAATTCAGACCAAGGGCTGAAATCTATATATATGCTATGATAAGACTGGTTTAAGGACATATAATTAAGTATGGGATATAAGAAGTATGGGATCCCAGATCCCATGCTCACTTGATGCTGCTGGGTTACTGCCACTCCTCCAGGACCACAGAATGCTGGAGATTTCTCCCCTGGAGAAAGTAACGCACAGGATCACTGCACTCAGGGGTACACACACAATGAAGATGTTAGGGATACCTCACTTCAAACAGGGAGTGGGGGATACCTCAGTGCAAACTTTAGCATGTTGGGGGCTGAGATCCCAGAGGTTGATTCCCTTGTTGACTCTCAAGACAATGGCAACCCTGTCATTACTATCCAGACAAGACGTTACAAGAATCTTTTCTGTGAAATCATATTAGATCGCCCTAATTTAAAGGACACCAAAGAAAACTCCCACCCACATGCTCCGAGCCATCAATCAACTGTACTTGCCCCAATTCTTATATGAGCAGCCAACCAAAGATCACCAGACACCTCAGGGAAGCCCCCAAAATAGATACTGAAAGAAACAAACCACAGAAAGCAACTTAGCAGAAACAGAGGCCCTCTGGGGAAAAGGAAATTTCAGAAACAGTATCAATAACATTCTAACAGATATAGGAAGAAGACATTGTACCTGTATAACAAGAATATAATTTAATAAGGAACATTTAAGGTAGCATTCCTCAAACTTTGTTTTCTAAGAACCCCTTAATACTCTTAAAAAATTATCAAGCATTCTAAAATACTTCTGTTTATATAAGTATATGTTATATATTAGAAAATAAGAGATAAGTTATTAAATTTTATTGATGATTCAGTATAACATTATATGTGTAATAGAATGACACGAATAATATATTTTATGAAAATTATAAATTGAAAACAAAAAATAGTGATAGTGATGTTTTACATTTTTTCAAATCTCTCCTGATTTAATAGCTGACAGTTGGATTATCATGCCTTTTTCCAGATTCCATCTGTTGCAATGTTCATCAGAGATGAAACACCAGTTCATCTCTGGGAAATGATTTTATACTCATGAGAGTGAAAAGAGAAAATGTTTTAGAATTATTATGGAAGGTTTTTACCTCATTGGCCCTCTGAAATCAGGAGCTCTTGAAAATTGATGGCAGAAAAGAAGAATTATAATAGAGAACTTAGAAAATTGTCTAGAAAATAGAGCAAAAACCCAAAAATAATAGAGGGGGAACCATTTGAAGACTTGATCACCCAATATTTACATGATAAGAAGTTTCAGAAAGAAAAAAGAGAAAAAAGGATATTATCATAGAAATGATTCAAGAGAGCTTTGCAGAAGTGAGGACATGAGTTCCAGATTGAAATTTTTCATCAACTGTTCAAACAAGTGAATAAAATTAGACTCACACTAGTTTACGTCATTATGTGGCATTTCAGAACTGGCACTGAAGAAAAATCATACAAGACCTAGAGAAAAAAATTTGTCACAACCAAAGAATTGGGAAACAGAAAAACCTCAAACTTCTCAATAGCAATTCTGGAATCTAAAATAAAATGGAACAATGACTTCAAAATCCTGAAAGATGATTACTTGCAGCCAAACTCTTCATTAAGAGTAGAAGAGAAATGTTCATAGAAATGCAGAATCCCAAGAAATTTTTCTTTATACATTCATTCCCAGGAAATTACCAGAAAATGTGTTCCAACAAAATAAATATTTAAACCACATGCAATATATATGTGTATGTGTGTGTGTATATATATGTGCGTATACACGTGTGTGTGTATATGTGTGTGTGTACACACATCTATGTATACACATATATATACACATACACATATATATATAAACATGTGATACAGGAAACAGAAGATCCAAGTCCGGAAAGAGGCAAAATATATATATACACACACATATATATACATATATATACATACAGATATATGTGTGTGTGTATATATATATATCTATAAAACATGTGCTACAGGAAACAGAAGATCCAACTCAGGAAAGACGCAAAAGGAATACCCAGGATGATGGTAAAGGAAGATTTCCAAGATACATATCTGTGTCCCAGGTGTAAAGCAACAAGTCTAGAAGGAAGTGGACCAGAAGGTGCCAAGAGAGATTTCTATAGAAAGATGAACCTGATGAGAATGCATACATTGAGAACAGCTTTAGACAACTGTTAGAAAACTTCAGGTTAAATCAGTGTTACAGAAATAGAAAACTAAGCAAATAAGCAAACATAGGTGATTACGAGCTCCAGGGAAACAAAAGGTAGTACATGAAGAGAAATGTGACCATAGTTTACTAATAGACATAGCACTAAATTGCATTTATGTAATCTTAATAGTACAAAATCTGACAAAAATTATAACTCTCTTGAGACAATTGGATGGGAGAAGCCAAGTATGCCTGTGTAACATAAAACGGGAGAAAGAAAACTATTTTTTCATATTTTATGGTGATAATTCAGTAGAAAATATCTAACATTGATTTTTAAAAAGACACCAACAAAAGCATGATATTTATAGACATGGAGGTAAAGTCTAAAATCTTAGAGAAAAATGTTTAAAGAGAGTGTCTCTGTGGAAAGGGAAATAAAATTACTTTTCATCTTAACAAGTCTTAACATATTTAGTTGACTTTTAAACGTGTGCAAATTTGATGAAAATTTTAATGTTTCACAAGTTTCAAAAGCAAAATAAAGTCCATGAAAATCAAGCATTTATGTCAAAATGAAGCTAACTCTACATTTTCATTTTGGTGAGGTCTTCCCAAACATTTGAGCTTTTGAGGAGGTTGAGCACATTTCCCACAAACAGATATTAATATTCTTAGATATTCTGTTCTTTGATGAATTTTAGAACTCTAAGATAAGCAAAGATAGTGCCCATGTAAATTGGAGCAATGCAAATTTGCCTGGCAATAAAATTTTGGCAATCTAAAATGTTTGATAATTATTTTCCAAATTAACTGCAGAAGGAATCTTGTCATCACTACTCTATACGCACTTGTTTACTATTATTGCTAAAAAGATCAAATATATACTGAAGCTAAAAGTTGTTCTCATATATTGTCTTAGAAGCGATAAAACCAAAGACAGACTTTCATTGCACATGATACGGATTATGATTTGGAATCACCTATAGGTATGTTGGATTCCCTCCCAGCACATGGGACACATAAGTCTGTCAGTAAATGCTGACATTAGTAATGATTATGGTGCACTCAAGAGCAATTCTGCTAGAATCATGTGCCAGCCCAATTGATTCCATGTTCTGTCCTTTTAGTATTCAGGGTGTTAAGTGGGGACCAGAATCAATTTTGACACAGCTGAATACTTGGACTGAATTTAGCAAATATTAAGTACCTTCTCTGTTTCAGGTACTATGTGGGACTGTCTGGAAAATGAGATGTTTACACTATGAATCCTAGATATGGGCTTGAACTATTTCTCTGTATGAGTTGTAACTTTGTAAGAA
Source organism: Rhinopithecus bieti (assembly GCF_001698545.2). Lineage (NCBI taxonomy): Eukaryota > Metazoa > Chordata > Mammalia > Primates > Cercopithecidae > Rhinopithecus > Rhinopithecus bieti. The sequence continues at coordinate 1,655,364 of NW_016823925.1, read as the reverse complement.
AGTGTTCTTGTTTTTCCCATTAAATTCCAGTATGCCTTGACTATGCCAATCATGCAAGTTAGCCTGGAAAGGAACTGGAGTTGCTCATTGTCTGGGAAGAAATAGCCTTCGGACTTCCCAGGGGCAGCAGTGGAGTTGGCTGCTCTAAGCTTTCCTGAAAGGCATTCCTTCATCTCATATAGTCACATGCTCAGCTGCTTTGAGAGAAGTTCTCTGTTAAACTCTACTGAAATGGAAATATGAGAATGAAGCATAAGGGACCAAACCCAAGGACATTTGGGGATTCACTTCTGTTCTACGTCATTGGGAACAAAACTGGACAAGTTCTCAGCCATACAGAACCAGCAAAGAGTGATAATGAGCAAGGAACAGGAAAAGCCCATTCATAATTGGTGGGACAGGGCTTGGGGGATCCACTCTGGTGATGGACAGAGAAGCAGTAAGAATACACATGGGCACAAAACCAAAGACCTAGGTTTAAATATCAGGGCTACCCCTTTACAGATGAGCAAGTCATTTGTCCCTTCCGAGATTTTGTTCTTGTTTGTAAAGTAGAAATGTTAATATTTATCTTCAGGGTTGTCTGAAAATGTAAAATAATTCATATAAATTTCCAAAACATGGGGCTGAGTTGTTGTGGTGGTGGTTTTTTTTTTAAGGTACAGTGATCACAGGGCAGGTCCATCTTGGTTATCATGCTGAAAGTGGGAGTTACTGATTTGCAGCACAGAGACAGTGAATCAAAAAAGCAGCATTCAATATCCTGGAGTTGAGCAGGAGGGGTGGTCCCTGAAAGATCAAGTTATAAGAGGTAATACCATGGCCAGGACAAGTTACGGGCAACACTTCTTCCGAACCCTCATTTCCATGAATATAATAGACAGTGGTAGGCAGAATAATGGCATCCCCAAACTGTCCACATCCTAATCACTGAAACCTATGAATATGTTATGTTACCTGGTAAAAAGGGACTTGGCAGGTGTGCTTAAGTTACGGACCTTGACATGGGAGAGTAGCCTGGATTATCCAGGTGGGCCTACTGTAATCACAAAGGTCCTTATAAGACAGAAGAGGGAGGGCCAGAGTCAGAGAATGAGAAGTGACAATGGAAGCAGAGATTGGAGTGATGCCATCACTGTAAAAAGGCCACAAGCCAAGGAATGTGAGTGGCCACTAGAGGCTGGAAAAGGCAAGGAGTGGATTCTCACTTAGAGACGAATGCATCCCTGCCGACACCTTGATGTTAGCCCAGTGAGATCCATTTTCAAACTTCTGACCTCCAGAACTGTGTAATAAAATTGTGCTGCTTTAAGCCACTAAGTTTGTGACAAGTTGGCACAGCACCAATAGGAACAAATACACAGACTTTTCCTGAACACACCTGGCCTGTATCCACTCCTTAGATCTCCCTCTGGAATTTCAGAGATGAGCCAGTTTACTAAGCCTGTCTTCATTTCCTCCCTCCTGGGGACAGCCCTTGCTGGAAGCACATACTCTCCTGTGCTCTTCTATGCCATCATTTTTACAGGTGCCCACCTACACTTAGGGTGGGTGCAAGTGTCTGCAGTCTTTAAGTGCTGCCTGTGCCTGGAGGGGTAAATTCAGCTCTGAAACTAGGTTTAGAGAATCTGCGAGGGCCACATACATAAGCCATGTCCTCTGATCCAGCCTTCATCAATAATAAAACTGAAGTTTTAATCTCCATTTGTCTGCCTTATTTCCCAAATGATTCAGAATTCATATGGGGAAGGGAGGAAAAGGAACAGAATTCAGCTTCAGGCAGTGAGACTCTCAAAAATTATACATGATACTAGGATGGGATTCAATTCTTAAGAGGGGACATTAGTGCAGAAATCCAGCCCTTGTATTCAGCCAATGTGGAAGACTGAGACTGCTATCCTTAGGAATAGGAGAGCATGTGGAACTGTAACCAAGTCTTATCAAGGCAGGCATTGTAAAGCTTACCTGGACAGAATGGGAGGAGAGTGCTACTGATACATACTTTGTTTCTGTTATGATTAGTTATGGAATGAGAGCACATTCAAGACTGCAAGTGAGGTTTTCAGTGGATCTGGCTTCAGGCTGTTAAAAAACACAAGGCTACAGCTGGCATTCTGGGCACACAGCTCATGAAAAGCCTAGAGAGCCAGCCCAACCCACGAGCCTGAGATGTGTCCATGTTCTGTCTCCAAATAAGGGCTCCCTTCAAAAGCAGACAAAATACTGCACAAACATAAGCTGGCATGCTCAGTCTTCCAAAGAAGGAAAGGCAGTCGCCTTCAGATTTCTCAATCTATTTCATGAGCTGGTGCTGTGATGATTTTGTCATTAAAATCTGATTTCAGGACATAAGGAAAGCTATTGAAGGCAAAAATAAATGTATAGGGCAGTTCTGTTGGGATCTAATTATTGCTGATTTTTGTTAGACAGAAATGAATATGTTGAATTCCACTCCACTCACTTCCAGATAACTTAATGGGAGATATCCAGCACCTTCCCCATAGGCATGAAGAAAAAAAAGAGTTTCATATCTTTTTTTTTATTATTATTACTTTGTCAACCAGAAAAAGAAGAGCATATTGACAAGGCCATTAGGAAACACATTGATTGCAATTATCAATAATTTCACAAATTTGGTAAGGCACTTTCCGGCTGTGGATTGATCACTGGAAAGGCTGGCTCTAATGATCTCAGTCATTATCACAGCAGAGCAATAGCTAAACCCAAGTAATCATTTCTAGGAGCAGCCCACGGGGAGTCTCAGCCCCCGCAGAGAAGGTTTATAGTCCAAATGAAATTTTATTACTCAAGAAAGTGGAAAGCAACTAAACCTAGAGAATAGATCATTCCTGCCTCCCTTCTCTGCCTTTGCCTGCCTTCAGCTTTTAGAAACTTTCCAAGGTTTGTTCATTCCAGAGAACTATCAAAGGGAGTTGAGAAAAGCTCATCTTTGAAGAAGGGTTTGGAGCAAGTCATTATCTGGATAAAATGTAGGCAATATGGAGAAAGTCGGTGTATAAAGAAAGTGTAGGAACAGAAAGGTAGGAGGAGCTTTGCCTTGGAAAAACTGAAGGAATGGGAGGAACAAACTCTTTCTCTGTTTATAAAACTCTACTGCTCCGTTTATAAACTTTATAAGTTTTGAGGAAAATTTTACTTGGAGTCCATGATAATGTACATAGCATCTAGCAGAACACTATATGTATACAGATTGACTTGGTGTATATCAGAAAAATCACTTATAGAAGAGGTCTGATTGTGGATAAATTCCCAGTTCTCAGTAGAGAAGCTTAGCACACATTACGTTAAATGCATTTGAAATTTTAACTGGAATAATTGAGTTCTAAAGAAGCTATATGGTCAAGGGGGCTTTTTACTTCTTTCCAAAGCAAATGGGAAAGGAGATCTTGGGAGTGATTCTTTCCACTCAAGGCCATGTGGACATGGGGATCAGATATCAGAATGTTGATTGCATTGAATTGTATCACTGGAAAGGATGAAAATTTTAAGACTTTATTTCTACAAAATGTACAATCTTAAGATCTTCATCTACTTTAATACATTTATTCACTCAATGCACATTTATTGAGCACCTACTACGTACCAGGCACTATGTTAGGTTCAGAAATACAACATTGACAAATTTAGAGATTCTGCCTTCAAAGAGCACATAATCCATGGTGTCTTCGTCCAGGCTGCTATTTTAAAAATACTATAGACTGAGTGGTTTATAAACAACTGAAGCTTATATTTCCCGTGATTTTAGAGGAAGGGAACTCCAAGATCAAGATGACAGCAGATTTGTTGTCTAGTGAAGGTCTCCTTCCTGATTCAAAGATGGTTGTCTTCTCACTATAACCTCACATAATGGAAGTGGTAAGGGAGCTCTCTGAAACCTAATTTATAAGCACACTAATCTGATTTATGAGGGCTCTATCCTCATGACCTAGTCACCTCCCAAAGGCCCCTCCTCTAAATATCATCACATTGGGTGTTAAGATTTAACATATGAATTTTGAGGGGATGTAAACATTCAGTCTACATGTTCAAAGCACATACTGTAATAAAACTATCAAATATAAGTGAGAGTATCTGTGTAAGTTACTCTTGCCTTAAGGCAAACTGGTTATTACTTAAAATGTAGTTTTGTTCTGCCAACTGCTAGTTACTGGTCTGCACAGAGACAAATACAGAAATTAAGAATATGCCTCTAAGGGATTGCATTGGGGAGTTACACCTGATATAAATGATGAATTGATGGGTGCTGACGAGTTGATGGGTGCAGCACACCAACATGGCACAAGTATACATATGTAATAAACCTGCACATTATGCACATGTACCCTAGAACTTAAAGTATAATAATAATAAATAAATAAATAAAAGGAAACCATGAGAACTCACAGATCAAAGGAGAAAATGTCTGCTAAAAGGAATATAGCTTGCCTATGAAATAGGTCAGTGATTCCTATAAAATATAGTTATTTATAGACATTGTGATATTAATATCTAAAATATACACATTTTCAGCTATTAAAGATATCATGAAACTCTGATAGATTCTCTATATACTAGATTACCTAAAGTAGGCCAATATCATATGTTCTAAAAGTGAGAAGCCTATGGAAAATATTTTCAAAATTATGGCCATATAGAATCTGGGTTAATAGAAATCCTTGCCTTTATCTTACTCTAAAAGAGTTCTATTGCCTACAAGTCTTTTCCAGAACATATAAGCAATGAAAGATATGCAAAGTATGCCTACCAAAATGAAAGGACATATGATCCTTTACCAAAGATACCCTGTAGTACAGTAAATATGGAAAAAAAGTTCAGAATAACAGAAGATGAACAAGCAAGTGCTCAGCAGATGAAGTCAGACTATGCTATGTCTTTATATATTTCATAAGAAAAACAGTTTATTATTTCTATGTGCCAACCATTGTAATAAACAACTTATAAACATTAAAAAAAAAGAATACACCTTTAGAAACATTGCAATTTGGCAATACCATGACATCCATGCACATAATCACTTTTCTAATAATTCATTTATATTTTATGTTTCAAAAGTTTAAAGCTGTGACAGGAATTTTGAAATTCGTTCTTCACCATAGATCTTTCGAGCTACACTGCTTAAGGTTTAAGGTCCTTCATATTAAAACTAAGAGAAGATAAACTATACAAGCAAATTGGAACACTTTGAGATCCTGCCCCATTCCACATAAACTGTAAGAAATTAGACAGTTTTATTTTCCTCCAACTTTTATTTTAGGTTCAGTGGGCACATGTGCAGGTTTATTACATGGGTAAATTGTGCGTCACTGGGGTTTAGTGTACAAATTAGCTCATCATCCTAATAGTGAGCATAGTACCCAACAGGTAGTTTTCAAACCTCACCCTCCTCCCATGCTTAACCCTCAAATAAGACACGTTTTATTGTTCTCCTGTTTGTGTCCATGTGTACTCAATGTTTAGTGCTCAATTATAAGTGACAATATGCTGTATTTGGTTTTCTGTTTCTGTGTTCATTCATTTAGAGTAATGGCCTCCAGTTGCATCCATGTTGCTACAAAGGACAAGATTTTATTCTTTTTTATGGTTGCATAGTACTCCACATTGTATATGTACCACATTTTCTTTATCCAATCTACCATTGGTGGGATTTAAGTTGATCTCATGTCTTTGCTATTGTGAAAAGTCCTGCAATGACAATATGCATGCATGTGTCTTTATGACAGAATGACATATACTTGTTTTTGTATATACCCAGTAATGGGATTGGTGGGTCAAATGATAGTTCTAAGTTCTTTGAGAAATTGCCAAACTGCTTTCCACAGTGGCTGAACTAATTTATACTTCCACCAGAAGTGTCTAAGTATTCTCTTTTCTCTACAACCTCACCAGCATCTGTTATTTTTTAACTTCTAATAACAGCCGTTCTGACTGGCAGCATATGGTATCTCATTGTTGGTTTGATTTGAATTTCCAAAATGACTAATGTTGAGCCTTTTTAAAAATGTTGGTTGCATGTATGTCTTCTTTTGAAAACTATCTGTTCATATCCTTTGCCCATTTTTAATGTGGTTGTTTTATGCTTGTTAAGTTTATTATAGATTCTGGATATTAGACCCTTACTGGATATTCTATAGGTTGTCTATTTACTCTATTGATGTTTTTTTGTGCGTGCAGAAGTTCTTTGGTTTAATTAGGGCCCACTTGTCAATTTTGTTTTTGTTATAATTGCTGTGGGGGTATTCATCATGAAACTTTTGCCAAGGCCTATGTCCAAAATGGCATTTCCTAGGTTTTCTTCTAGGATGCATTTTTATGGTTTCAGGTTTTCTGTTCGAATCTTCAACCTATTGTAAGTCAATTTTTGTATATGGTATAAGGAAGGAGTCCTGGTTTAATCTTCAGCAAAACACTAGCCAGTTATCCCAGCACCATTTATAAATAGACAGTCATTTCCCCATTGCTTGTTATTGTCGACCTTGTAGAAAATCTGATGGTTGCAGGTGTGTGGCTTTATTTCTGGGTTCTCTAACCTGTTCCATTTGTCTATGTGTCTGTTTTTATGGCAGTACCAGGTTGTTTTGTTTACTGCCACTTCGTAATATAGTTTGAAGTCGGATATAAATGATGAATTGATGGGTGCTGACGAGTTGATGGGTGCAGCACACCAACATGGCACAAGTATACATATGTAATAAACCTGCACATTATGCACATGTACCCTAGAACTTAAAGTATAATAATAATAAATAAATAAATAAAAGGAAACCATGAGAACTCACAGATCAAAGGAGAAAATGTCTGCTAAAAGGAATATAGCTTGCCTATGAAATAGGTCAGTGATTCCTATAAAATATAGTTATTTATAGACATTGTGATATTAATATCTAAAATATACACATTTTCAGCTATTAAAGATATCATGAAACTCTGATGGATTCTCTATATACTAGATTACCTAAAGTAGGCCAATATCATATGTTCTAAAAGTGAGAAGCCTATGGAAAATATTTTCAAAATTATGGCCATATAGAATCTGGGTTAATAGAAATCCTTGCCTTTATCTTACTCTAAAAGAGTTCTATTGCCTACAAGTCTTTTCCAGAACATATAAGCAATGAAAGATATGCAAAGTATGCCTACCAAAATGAAAGGACATATGATCCTTTACCAAAGATACCCTGTAGTACAGTAAATATGGAAAAAAAGTTCAGAATAACAGAAGATGAACAAGCAAGTGCTCAGCAGATGAAGTCAGACTATGCTATGTCTTTATATATTTCATAAGAAAACAGTTTATTATTTCTATGTGCCAACCATTGTAATAAACAACTTATAAACATTAAAAAAAAAGAATACACCTTTAGAAACATTGCAATTTGGCAATACCATGACATCCATGCACATAATCACTTTTCTAATAATTCATTTATATTTTATGTTTCAAAAGTTTAAAGCTGTGACAGGAATTTTGAAATTCGTTCTTCACCATAGATCTTTCGAGCTACACTGCTTAAGGTTTAAGGTCCTTCATATTAAAACTAAGAGAAGATAAACTATACAAGCAAATTGGAACACTTTGAGATCCTGCCCCATTCCACATAAACTGTAAGAAATTAGACAGTTTTATTTTCCTCCAACTTTTATTTTAGGTTCAGTGGGCACATGTGCAGGTTTATTACATGGGTAAATTGTGCGTCACTGGGGTTTAGTGTACAAATTAGCTCATCATCCTAATAGTGAGCATAGTACCCAACAGGTAGTTTTCAAACCTCACCCTCCTCCCATGCTTAACCCTCAAATAAGACACGTTTTATTGTTCTCCTGTTTGTGTCCATGTGTACTCAATGTTTAGTGCTCAATTATAAGTGACAATATGCTGTATTTGGTTTTCTGTTTCTGTGTTCATTCATTTAGAGTAATGGCCTCCAGTTGCATCCATGTTGCTACAAAGGACAAGATTTTATTCTTTTTTATGGTTGCATAGTACTCCACATTGTATATGTACCACATTTTCTTTATCCAATCTACCATTGGTGGGATTTAAGTTGATCTCATGTCTTTGCTATTGTGAAAAGTCCTGCAATGACAATATGCATGCATGTGTCTTTATGACAGAATGACATATACTTGTTTTGTATATACCCAGTAATGGGATTGGTGGGTCAAATGATAGTTCTAAGTTCTTTGAGAAATTGCCAAACTGCTTTCCACAGTGGCTGAACTAATTTATACTTCCACCAGAAGTGTCTAAGTATTCTCTTTTCTCTACAACCTCACCAGCATCTGTTATTTTTTAACTTCTAATAACAGCCGTTCTGACTGGCAGCATATGGTATCTCATTGTTGGTTTGATTTGAATTTCCAAAATGACTAATGTTGAGCCTTTTAAAATGTTGGTTGCATGTATGTCTTCTTTTGAAAACTATCTGTTCATATCCTTTGCCCATTTTAATGTGGTTGTTTTATGCTTGTTAAGTTTATTATAGATTCTGGATATTAGACCCTTACTGGATATTCTATAGGTTGTCTATTTACTCTATTGATGTTTTTTTGTGCGTGCAGAAGTTCTTTGGTTTAATTAGGGCCCACTTGTCAATTTTGTTTTGTTATAATTGCTGTGGGGTATTCATCATGAAACTTTTGCCAAGGCCTATGTCCAAAATGGCATTTCCTAGGTTTTCTTCTAGGATGCATTTTATGGTTTCAGGTTTTCTGTTCGAATCTTCAACCTATTGTAAGTCAATTTTGTATATGGTATAAGGAAGGAGTCCTGGTTTAATCTTCAGCAAAACACTAGCCAGTTATCCCAGCACCATTTATAAATAGACAGTCATTTCCCCATTGCTTGTTATTGTCGACCTTGTAGAAAATCTGATGGTTGCAGGTGTGTGGCTTTATTTCTGGGTTCTCTAACCTGTTCCATTTGTCTATGTGTCTGTTTTTATAGCAGTACCAGGTTGTTTTGTTTACTGCCACTTCGTAATATAGTTTGAAGTCGGGCAGTGTGATGCCTCCAGCTTTGTTCTTTTTGCTTAGGATTGCGTTGGCTATTTGGGCTGTTTTTTGGTTCCATGTGAATTTTAGAATACTTTTTTTCTAATTCTGTGAAAAATGACATTGGTAGTTTGATAAGAATAGCATGGAATATGTAAATTGCTTTGGCAGTATGGTCATTTTAACAATATTGATTTTCCTCTCCATGAGCATGGAATGTTTTTCCATTTGTTTGTGTCATCTCTGATTTCTCTGAGCAGTGATTGCTAGTTCTCCTTGTAGACATCTTTCACTCTCCTGCTTAGCTATATTCCTAGGTATTTCATTCTTTTATGGCTATTGCAAATGAGACTGTATTCTTGATTTGGATCTCAGCTTGGATGTTATTTGTGCATAGAAATGCTACTAATTTTTGTACACTGATTTTGTATCCTGAAACTTTACTGAAGTCATCTGTCAGTTCTAGGAGCCTTTAAGAATGTATGGGGTTTTCTAGGTATAGAATCATATTGTCCGTGAAGAGAGATACTTTGACTCCTCTCTCCCTATTTGTAAGCCTTTTATTTCCTTCTCTTGCCTGATTGCCCTGGTCAGGAATTCCAGTACTACGATGAATAGGAGTGGTGAGAGTGGACATACTTGTCCTGTTCTAGTTCTCAAGGAGAATGCTTCCAGCTTTTGCCTATTCAGTATGATATTGACTGTGAGGCTGTCATAGATGGCTCCTATTATTTTGAGATACGTTCCTTTGATGCCTGATTCATTGAAGGTTTTTAACATAAAGGAATGTTGAATTTTATGGTAAGCCTTTTCTGCATCTATATGCGCAGGAATAATCATGTGGTTTTTGTTTTTAGTGCTGTTTATGTGATGAGTCACATTTATGATTCGTGTATGTTGAACCAATCTTGTATCCCAGGAATAAAGGCTACTTGATCATGATGGAGGAGCTTTTTGATGTGCTACTGGATTTAATTTGCTAGTATTTTGTTGAGGATTTTTGTGTCTATGTTCATTAGCAATATTAGCCTGAAGTTTTCCTTACTTCTTATATCTCCGTCAGATTTTGGTATCAGAATGATGCTTGCCCCATAGAGTTAGGGAGGAATCGGCCGGGCGCAGTGGCTCAAGCCTGTAATCCCAGCACTTTGGGAGGCCGAGACGGGCGGATCACGAGGTCAGGAGATCAAGACCATCCTGGCTAACACGGTGAAACCCCATCTCTACTAAAAATACAAAAACTAGCCGGGCGAGGTGGCGGGCACCTGTAGTCCCAGCTACTCAGGAGGCTGAGGCAGGAGAATGGC
>NW_016823925.1:1612238-1644851 GCF_001698545.2 Rhinopithecus bieti | reverse complement strand
AAAAAAAAAAAAAAAAGAAGAGTTAGGGAGGAATCTCTCTTCATCAATTTTTTGGAATAATTTCAATAGGATTGGTACCTGCTCTTCTTTGTATGTCTAGTAGAATTCAGCTGTGAATCCATCTGATCCAGGGCTTTTCTGGTAGGTAGGTTTTTTTTTTTTTAAATTGCTGATTCAATTTCAGAATTTATTATTGGTCTGTTCAGGTATTCAATTTCTTCCTGGTTTAATCGTGGGAGGTTACATATTTCAAGGAATTTATCCATTTCTTCTAAGTTTTCTAGTTTGTGTGCATAGAATTGTTTATAATAGTGTCTGAGGGCTTTTTTTTTTTCTTTTTTTTTTGTATTTCTGTATGGTTGATGGTAATGTCTCCTCTGTCATTACTGATTATTTGGATCTTCTCTCTTTTTTTAATCAGTCTAGCTGCAGTCTATTTACCTATTCTTTCAAAAAAGAAATTTTTAGTTTTGTTGATCTTTTGCATGAATTTTCAATTTCATCCAGTTCAGGTCTCATTTTGGTTATTTCTATTCTTCTGCTTGCTTTAGAGTTGATTTGCTCTTGTTTTTCTAGTTCCTCTAGGTGGGATATTTGGTTGTTGAGAGCTTTCTGATGTTTTGATATAGGCGTTTAGCAGCAGAAACTTTCCTCTTAACACTATTTAAGCTATGTTCCAGAGATTCTTGTATGCTGTATCTTTGCTTTCATTAGTTTCAAATAATTTCTTGGTTTCTGCCTTAATTTCTTTCTTTCTTCAAAAGTCATTCGGGAGCAAGTTAATTTCCATGTGATTGTACAATTTTGAGAGACTGTCTTGATATTGATTTATATATTGCACTGTAGTCTTTGAGTGTGGTTGGTGTTATCTTTTTAAATTTGTTGAGAATTGCTAATGACTGAGAATGTGGTTGATCTTAGAGTATGTGCCTCATGCAGATAAGAATAATGTATATCCTGTTGTTGTTGGGTGGAGTGTTCTATAGATGTCAGTTAAGTCTATTTGGTCAAATGATGAATTTAGATCTTGAGTATATTTGTTGGTTTTTAGCCTCAATATCTTTCTAATGCTTTTAATGGGGTGGTGAAATCTCCCACTATTACTGTGTAGTTATCTAAGTCTCTTCACAGGTCTCTAAGAACTTGTTATGAATTTGGGTGCTCCATTGAAGGCTGCTTCATAACCTCCATACTTAGGTTAGTTAAGTCCTCTTGTTGAATCAAGCCCTTTATCATTATGTAATGTCTTCTTTGTCCTTTTTGATCATTGTTGGTTTACTCTTTTTTGTCTGAAATTATAGTAATACCCCATGCTCTCTTTTGTTTTCCATTTGTTTAATAGATATTTCTGTATCCCTTTACTTAGGGCCTATGAGTGTCACTGCATGTGAGATGGGTCTCTTGAAGACAGCATACAGTTGGGTCTTGCTTCTTTATCCAGCTTGCCACTCTGTACCTTTGAAGTGTGGCATTTAACCAGTTTACATTTAGGGTTAATACTGATTATGTGAGGATTTGATCATGCCATCATGTTGTTAGCTGGTTGTTATGCGGACTTGATTGTATAGTTGCTTTATAGTGTCAGTGAGCTATGTACTTCAGTATGTTTGTGATGGCAGGTAATTGTGTTTCATTTCCGTGTTTGGCATTCCCTTATAGACCTCTTGTAAGGTAGGTCTGGTGGTAACAAATCCCCTTAGCATTTGCTTGTCTAAAAAGGAATTTACTTCTTTTTTACTTATGAAGCTTAGCTTGGATGGATATGAAATTATTGATTAATTTTTTTCTTTAAGGATTTTTAATATAGTTACCCAGGCTCTTCTGGCTTGTAAGGTTTCTGCTGAAAGTTCTGCTGATGGGATTCTTTTTGTACATAACCTGCCCCTTTTCTCTAGATCCCTTTGATATTTTTTTCTTTTGTGTTCACCTTGGAGAATCTGATGAGTAATTGTTTTGGGGATAGTCATCTTATATAGTATCTCACTGGGGGTCTCTAAATTTTCTGAATTGCATGTTGACTTTTCTAGCAAGGTTGGGGACATTTTCATGAATAATATCATAAAATATATTTTCCAAGTTGCTTGCTTTCTCTTTCTGGAATGCCAATGAGTTGTAGGTTTGATTTCTTTACATAATCCCATATTTGTCAGAAGTTTTGTTTAATTTTTTAAATTATTTTTTCTTTGGCTGATTAAGTTGATTCAAGGAACTGATTTTGAGCTCTGAGATTCTTGCCTCATCTTGGTCTACTCTGCTGTTAATACTTCTAATTGTATTATGACATTCTTGTAGTGAGTTTTTCAGCTCTAGAAGATTAGTTTGGCTATTTCATCTTTCATCTTTTGTACTGTTTAATTGGATTCTCTAAGATTCTTTGTGTTGGGTTTCAACTTTCTCATGAATCTCAATGCTCTCCATTGCCATCCAGATTCTGAATTTTATAGCTGTCATTTTAGCCATTTCAGTCATTTAGCCATGTCATTTAGCCATTTAGCCATTGCTGGGGAGCTTGTGCAGTAATCTGGAGATAAAAAGACACTCTGACTTTTTTTTTTTTTTTTTTTTTTTGTATCTTTGATGCCCTTTAGGTTGGTTTTTACTGTGGTATAAGTTGGATTTTATTGATCAGCTTTATTTCTGGATGATTTGGGAGGGCCAGGGCTCAGCTCATCACACCTGGGGCTTGTACTCTAAACCTAGAGGGCTAGAACCAGACCCATGGCTTTTTTTCTCTGGCTTTTTGAGGTGAAGTACCTGCTGCACTGAAGAAGCTGAGGTGTTCCCAGTCTGATGATGACAACAACATTCCAATGAGGGTTGCTAGCAAGAGTGCTTCAGCAGGGATGCAATGGGTTGCAGGGTTCCTCATGTACATGGACACCAGTGGCAGTGGACAGTGGCAGGTCTCACATGCAAACCAGCGGTGGTGGGCAGCATGTCCTGTGTAGATAGTTTTCTTAAAAGAAAATCATTGCAAAGTCCAGCAGTCTGCTTAAAGATTTTTCTTTAGTTCATAGATAAAGTCTGGGAATCTGCTGGTTATGCAGGAACCTCAAATAAGTTTTATTTATCCTGAACAGTATTTTTAAATTTGATTTTATATTTCAAATTTAGAATTTAGGCAATTTCAGAAAATCTAGATAATTACCTTAATTTTAATTTTGTGGGTACATAGTAGGTGTATATATTTATGAGGTACATGAGATACTTTGATACAGGCATCCAATGCACAATAATCAGATCATGGTAAATGGAATATCCAGCTTCTCAAGCATTTATCCTTTGTGTTACATACAATTGAATTATACTCTTTTAGTTATTTTAAAATGTACAATTAAATTATTATTGACTATAGTCATTATGCTGTGCTATTAAATACTAGGTCTTATTAATTTCTTCTACATACTTTTCGTTTGATTGAGGGGTGGGCTGTGTATCACTCTGTGGCCCACGTTGGAGTACAGTGGTGCAATCCTAGCTCACTGCAACCTCAAACATCTGGCCTCAAGCAATTCACCTACCTCAGGTTCCTGAGTAGCCAGGACTACAGGTGTGCATCACCATTACCAGCTAATCTTCAATATTTTTGTAGAGACAGGGTTTCACCATGTTTCCCAGGCTGGTCTCAAACTCCTTGGCTTAAGCAATTTTCCTTCCTCAATTTCTCAAAGTATTAGGATTATAGGCATAATCCATATCCAGCACTCAGCTAAATAATTACTTTAAAAACATTACTCACTTCTGTAATCCCAGAACTTTTGAAAGCCAAAGCTGGAGGATTGCTGGAGCACAGGAGTTCAAGACTAGCCTGGGCAAGATGGCGAGATCCCGTATCTACAAAAATTTAAACAATTAGTTGGCTGTGGTGGCAGACTCCTGTAGTCCCAGCTACTTGGGCAGTTAGGGCAAGAGGATCTCTCAAGCCCAGTTCAAGTCTGCAGTAAGCTGCAGTTGTGCCACTGCACTCCAGCTTGGGTGACAGAGCAAAACTCATCTGTAAAATAAAATATTAGAAACTATGGCAACATAGACCTGCAGCCCACAGCACTGTAGCCAGGCAAATCAACTTCTCATCCTTACAGCCGGTTTCTGTTTTTGAGTTGTCTACCTGTTCTCTTTGGGTATTTGAGTTTACTACCTTTGCTTTTCCTTATTTTATTAATCTAGTTAAGGATGTTAGCACATTCCTGCCAGTCCTCCATGTCCTTTTGACTTTAACTTTTGTGGCTAAAATAGAAAACTAGAGTCTCCTCTGGTAAATAAATTTACATAGCTTGTAATTTACAAAACAGCATGCACATCTTGGTTCCTATAAGACTGAGATAATCAGAAAAATTAAGGGATTTTGCAAATGCCACACATTATAGACAACTCCTAAAAACAGGGAAAATAAAAACCCCTACTCTTATATTATATTGGAGAAGAGATTCTGTGTCAAAATGAACTTGTAGGAGATGAGAAGCCATAACTTTGTTCCATAGAGTGTCTTGACTTGATGAACGTTTTTTCACTCAACAAATACCAACCATCTGCCATGTAGCTAGCACAGCACATTGTATATACTGTGGATTTAACTGTGAACAAAATTAAGTTCCTACCCATGTGGAGTTTACATTCTAGTAGAGAGAGGTAAGCAGTAACACCCAAACAGAAACATAAATAAGGAAATAGTGTACTTCAGATAATAAATGTAACAAAAAAGTAAAATAGTAAAATCCTGCATGGACATTTTAATGACATGTGTCTTAAAGAACCCAGCTGAATTTCATTCACACAGGAAAATTTTTTAAATTTAATTTTGTTTAATGCTAAACAAAAAAAATTCATCAGCAATTGCACATTTAAAACCTTTACTAAATGGACCATAATTTATTCAGAGCCTCTACTTAAAAAGCCAAGGATCAATCACAAATTCCAAGAACAACTACACTGTGTACTGTACAAGGACTAAAGAATGGAAGTTATCTAGTAGTAAAAAAATTATTACTGTGATTACATCTTGTCATTTACTAACATGGAATCAAATAATTAGCATTAATTCCCCAAAATAATTAATATAAAATGATTTGAAAGTAAAAGGAGAAGGAATAACTTCAAGAATATGAAATTACATAATTTCTATTTTGAAGATTAAAAATAAAGATGAGAATATTTAAGAATTTGCTTCAGTTAAAAGAATTATTTATGTTCATACAAAGAGCATAATTAAACAGAAGAGCATGAATAAGAGCCTGAAAGCTGAATACTAGTGTGAAAACTCCCAGATGGTGAGAAATACACAAATTATCTCATTATTATTTTTTCAATATTTACTAAACACTCTGTTTTTCAAATGGTGCCACTTAGGAAATTCCAGGAATACCTACCTTTGTTAAGGATCTGGCATGGTTTGTAGACTCAGGGAAAAAAATAGTAGAACTATTGGAGTTTGTCTTTTAATGGTCTTTCCACCTTCCTTTCAACACTTCTAAATACAATTCAATCACCAGTCATTAGGAATATACTAGGGATGAGGCACTGACTGACATGCAAAGATTAACTCAAACTCTGCTCTCTTGTCCAGGTTGTCAAGGCATAAATTATACATGTTTCATTCAAGCCTATCAAATTGTTGACTCTCTTATCTAGAAACAATTAAAAAAGGGCAATTGGATTCAAGTAATTCTCACAGAATTAAAGTGACTAATCAGCCTAATCCACTAATAGTAGATACTTGTCAGTATCCATATCCCTGGGACACAGCATCCCTGTATCTGAGATTGCTTCCAGAACTGTGAAGACTGAACTGTGCATGAAAGAAATCAAAAGTACTAAGGAATTAATGCCAGCCTGGAGCAGCCCTCAACCAATGACTCTAGGGAATTAGTATGTAAAGACCTGGGCTCCCTCCTTATTAGGTTAGAGAATTATAACAAGCATGTTTCATGTATTTCCTTGAATTCTCCTATAGGATTAAGTTCTAGCCTTCCACTGTGATTGGGAGGGTATCATGATGCACCTTTATTGCCTGGTTTACCTTTTCTGTCTCACTTCTCTCTCATACTAGTGTTCCTTGTATCTCCCAAATAAACTATTTGCACCCAAATTTTTGTCTCAGTCTACTTTTAAGAGACCCAAACTAAGATACCATGGATTAAGATAACTGGATATCAGAAGATGAGCTTGTTTATCCAAACAGATTTTCTCAGTACAAGTAGATGAAAGGAAATTGTGATTGAGGAGGCTCCCTGTGCCCGTTGCCTACATTAGCACTCACCTCTTCATAACTGGCCTTCTCTCTCTGATCTTGCTTCTGTCCTACTCAGCCTTTGGACCAGGTCCCTAACTCATGCCCCAAGCATTCTCTGCTGTCCTGCAGCCCCAGTGATTTCTTCCACATCTGGAATCATGTTTTATTTGTTGTTTGTACCACTTACCTCACAATTATCTTAATCTGAAGAGAAACTCGGGTGATCTTATTTGTGAAAGGAATGGCCAGATGGGTTACCTTGTGTCGGTATCTCTCTAGTCACTGCTTCTGCAAGACCAAGTTTCCCTTAAGGGACAGGATGAGAAATCTTATGTCAAGGTTTCAAAAGCCATCACTCTTTCAGGTACCTTAAATCTGAACCCTGACCTGGCCCCACCTGCCCCTGAGTTCTTGTCTAGCATGAGCACCCCACCAATGCAAATGACTTCTTTGTGATTTATTGATACCATCTTTTCACTTGATTCTCTTGAGAACAGCATTCGCTTTTAAACCTCTATTTCTCAGAAAACTAATTCTCTGCCAACATTCAAATTTTTTTTTTTTTTTTTTTTTTTTTTTTTTGAGACGGAGTCTCGCTCTGTCGCCCAGGCTGGAGTGCAGTGGCTGGATCTCAGCTCACTGCAAGCTCCGCCTCCCGGGTTCACGCTATTCTCCTGCCTCAGCCTCCCGAGTAGCTGGGACTACAGGCGCCCACTACCTCGCCCAGCTAGTTTTTTTGTATTTTTTAGTAGAGACGGGGTTTCACTGTGTTAGCCAGGATGGTCTCGATCTCCTGACCTCGTGATCCGCCCGTCTCGGCCTCCCAAAGTGCTGGGATTACAGGCTTGAGCCACCGCGCCCGGCCCAACATTCAAATTTAAAGTCTTCTTTCCTACCTGTCTTCCAAAGAGAAACCGTGCCCAGCATCTAACTACAGACTTTTCTTCAACTGGGTCCACAGTGCGGCATTTACAGATTGCAGTTAGATGCAGGTTTCCTGATTCTGAGGTTAACTTCATTCCACTTCTGAGCAATGAGGTCACCATAACTCTCAATAACTTCAACAAAGATTTCCATAAACTGAAAAGTTAATACTAGATTTATTTCCATGTGTGTCTTCTATGAATCAAGTGTGTATTTAGCATCTTTGTGATATCCTTAACTGTACTTTGGTTTAAGGCATTTCTACTATCTACCCTAACCATAATGAACCTCTCTACAACAGAAATGAAATCCAGGTTATGGCTTTCTTTTGAGAGATGTAAATCTGCATGCACCCTGTAGGTGGGAACTTGGCTTTTTAGTGAGCTTCTTCTGTTTTTCTTACTTTTCATAAAGCAAGGTTGATAGGAGAGACTTCTTTATGACCATCTTCCAAATATCTAACAATTTCCAAATGGTCTTACACCTAAATTTCTTACAAGACTTTTAAAGTTTCAAATAGCTAACGATACAAAATTAGCCATGCTTTGCGCTTGGAGCCCTAATCCATAATGCTGCCTCTTCACGTTACAATCTTCTGGTGTCATGAAATCGAAGCGCTAACACTGCAAGTTGCCTGCTTTTCTCCTACATACATAAATGACATGCAATTTCCCAGCAATTAAATCTTGAAGGCCTGCCCCCTAGCCAGATGGATCTAAAAGACAGCTGTGTTTTCTATGAATGCTTTACTGCTAAGTACACACATGCCACAAAAACTGGCATCCCATTCTCATGCTGCTGTTGCCTGAGAATGTTTTCAATCTGTTTCTGAAGCTGTTCTGATAAAACATCATACAAGAAAAATCTAGGAATTGTCTTTTTCTTTCCAAATAGCATTTGGGGTTGATTCTCATTGTACCACAGGACTCTGTGACAGAACTCTTTACTTAGGGGGTTCAATTTCCCTATCCTGCACGCAATTACCAGCTCCTGCTTTGATAGCTTTCTGTTTCAGATTTCTTATCCTGCCACAGGACAAGAAAATGCACTGGCTGTGACTTGTCACCTTTTCCCTTTGAATTTTATTTTTCTTGTGATTGCTCTGCAGGATGCTCTTCAACTTTTGCACTGACAAAAGACACCAAAGAACATTCAGGAAAATAAAAGGACTTAGCAAGCATTATATTTGGCATCATAAGTGAACTACTTGTCATAATTTTTGAAAAAAAAGATTGAGAGACCTAGAGAAAATAGTGTAGTCAACTGGAAATTACAGGTGTGGAATTAATATGTGAGGTGGTATAGCAGGGTGGTCTAGGCCAGTTCACTTTGCTGAACGTCCTGTCTCTATTTTTACCAGCTATTCAATAGCTGCTATTTGTGACCTTGAACAGGTTTTTTAGCCTCTCTGTTTTCATTTTCTCATGTGTAAAATGGGTAACAATAGCACCTATCTCATAGGCAGGTTTTAAGGGTTAAATGAAAAAAAAACATGTCAATAATTGTCTAACATCATAAATGTTTGGAACATAGAGCAACACTTTTATCATGATAATGATGATACTGAAGAAGACAGATGTGTCCGTAAGGAAGTGAACTTTCTTATACTAAATCCTTAATACATACAGACTTCCCATCCCAGGTTGTAACCACAAACCTTCCCAACACTTACTACTACACTTACCACACAGATAGGGCAAATGACCTCTGTGGGTAGGATTGCTTCTAAGAGAAAGGGGAAGGAAAAAATTAGAGTTTACTTGCGAAGTTTCTCTTTCCCAAATCCCCAGGGAGATTAGGTCACATCTCCTCTACAGAATGGGAGTGAGAAGCTAGAAGCAGGCAAAGAGTGAAATGCTAGTGGAATTGCAACCACAGGAAAGAAAACATCAACAGTGGGAAGAAACACTCCTCCTCAAACATGCTGGAAGTTATTACCAATAGGTATGTTAGAGGAGAAACCAAAATGCAAGTTCATAGTCCTATCATCAAAGCCTTGACTTCCTGTTTTCTGCTCTGAAGTTCTGAAGGAAAAGAGAGAGAGGAGAGAGAGAGACTGATTGAGAAATCATCCCCACAAGCCCACATTTGAGTTTTAAATAACTCAATTTTTCTCCAATTTGATATGTCTATTGTGTTTCCTGACATTCCAAGAAGTCCTGCAAAACTGAAAAATACAATCATCGCTGCAAGGTGCTTTTGGTGTCACAGATATGCACAAAATCATGGGGGTGAGAACTGATGTCTCCTACCCTTTTTATTCCAGTCTCATCAAAATATGAGATGTCATGACACCTCGCACTGACCATAGACAGTGTGACAAAGTAAATTAATTGACATGCTCTTAAGCACAGTGACCACAGATCTTTTTTTAACATGTTGAGCAATAAATGACTTAAGTATGACTTTTTATGGTTCTGTTTTGTTTCTTAAGTCTACATTATTTAATGGTCAAACCTCCTATTCTGTCTTTGTCTCACTTTCTTTAAACAACTTATCTGTCTTGTCAAGGTTGTGGCAGAGGATTTCATTTCTCCCTTTCTACAACATACCCAAGCAAGTACATCAGCCATGTAACCTAGCTGTTATTCATTTTTTCTCCCTCTCTCTCATCTACTCTATTTTCTTTATCCTGTGGATATTCTGCTAGATTTCAGGAATAAGCCCATGAGGGAAATAAGTACTAAATTATTCCTCTTAACTTATAAAGAGGTATCATTTTCAGATGTAAACACAGGCCTTGATGAAGAAAGTTTCACTTGTTGGAACCCTGGCTGACCCCAGACCTAAAGGCCTAGGCAAGACTGGGTGATAATCATGTTAGACACCTACTTGACTCCCAAGGGCACCACTTTGAGAAGAAAGATATTTTGGAAAATGTCTTGAGCTCTAAAAGGCAGCATCAAAATAGAAAATAAATTTTTTTAATTATTATTTTTTCAGAAAACTCAATATTCAGAAAATCCCTGTAAGTAATATATGATCTTTATACTCCCTGCCTCTTCTCTGACACTGACAAATTAAAGCATTTCTTCAAATAACTGCCAACAGAAAACAAAATGTTATTATCATGCCCAGTAGTCAACAATTTTTCTTTAAATAGGCTTTCCCTTTGGGGTTCTGGCTTTCCTCCAATAGTCCCAATTGAGGATTCTGGGAAGATGGTCATGTAGGAAACCCCAGGAACCTGACAACAACTGCAATGGTAGAATCTGTCTGATATATCTATTTTGAAACTCTGGAGTATATTGAAGATTTACAACTTCCAGAGATAGGCTTATGTGGTAAATTGCAGTTAATTTTCATCAATTTCAACTCTTAGCATAGTAGCAGCTACCCACTCCTACTCCCAGCCCCATGGCAGGCAGCTATGCACGCATTTCTGGAGCAATCTGCACACAGCTTATATGAGCCAAGGTAGGAAAAACGATGCCTGTCCTCCAAATATTGGTAATTTGTGCTCTGATGGCTGATTCCTGCTTCTCATCACAGAGGTTCAGTCAAAGAGGCAGGTGGCCATTGTTGTTTTACCTTCCCTCATTGACACAAACTCTTCCATCTCTGGCTGAAGTGACTTCCAGGGGATTTGAAGAACCATCACCCTCCCTTTCTTCATTATTTTTTCCTTTTTAACAGCCTAACAGTAAAAACTAGGATATTCTAAAGTGACTGTGGATATGGGGAAAACTAAAAAGTGACTGTGTATATTCAGGAAAAGACACAGGCTCAGTAAAGACCCTAAAAATTAAGTTTATATCTTAGGCTTATCCTTGGCATAGAGACAGCCTATAACCATCAAAATTAGAACTAAAACAAACTTTTTTAAACACCCAGCAAATGCCAGGGAAACCAGATAATCTTATTTCCAGAGTTGCCACATTAATTCTAATGTCCAGTTTTAAACAAAAATCACAAGATATATCTTTTTTAAAAAAGCCAGAAAACTATCATCTGTTCAAGGGAAAAAACAAACACAGAAAGTGTCCCTTAAAAGGAACTGATGGCAGATATACTAGAAAAAACATTTTAAAAGTTGCCATGGCTGGGTGTGGTGGCTCACGCCTGTAATCCCAGCACTTTGGGAGGCTGAGGTGGTGGATCATGAGGTCAGGAGATCTAGACCATCCTGGTCAACATGGTGAAACCCTGTCTTTACTAAAAATACAAAAATTAGCTGGGCGTGGTGGCACATGCCTGTAATCCCAGCTACTCGGAAGGCTGAGGCAGAAGAATTCCTTGAACAAGGGAGTTGGAGGTTGCAGTGAGCTGAGATCATGCCTCTGCACTGCAGCCTGATGACAGAGAGAGACTCCATCTCAAAAAAAAAAAAAGAATTGCCTTAGGATGCTCAATGAACTAAAAGAAGATGTACAAAAAGTCAAAAAGAGATATATGAACAAAATGGAAATGTCTGTAAACTGATAGAAACCCCAAAAAGAGACCAATTAGAGGCCAGTCACAGTGGCTCACGCTCATAATCCCAGCACTTTGGGAGGCTGAGGTGGGCGGATCACCTGAAGTCAGGAGTTTGAAACCAGCCTGGCCAACATGGTGAAACCCCATCTCTACTAAAAACATAAAATTAGCTGGGTGTGGTGATGTGTGCCTGTAATCCCAACTATTCAGGAGGCTTAGGCAGGAGAATCACTTGAACCCAGGAGGCAGAGGTTACAGTGAGCCAAGATCACATCATTGCACTCCAGCCTATGCAAGAAGAGCTAAACTCCATCTTAAAACAAAAATAAAGAAACCAATTAGAAATTCTGAACTTATAAAGTACAATGACTAAAATGGAAATTCACTAGAGTGATTCAAAGGCAGATTTGAGCAGGAGGAAGAAAAAAACAGAAAACTTGAAAATAGGAAAATGAAAATCATAAAGTATAAAGAATAGAAGATAAAAGATTAAAGTAAAGTGAACATTGCCTAAGGGAACTGTGAGATATCACCAAGCAGGCTAATATACACATTTTGGGAGCCAGAGAAAAAGATAAGAAGAAAGGGGCAGCAATAATATTTGAAGAAATAATGGCTAAAAACATCCAAAATTTGATGAAAGACATGAACACCCAAGAATCTCCATAAACTCCAAGTAAGGTTAACTCAAATAGACCCAAATCAAGACACGTTATAATCAAACTTTTGAAAAACAAAGAGATAATATTCAAAGCAGCAACAGAGAAGCACTTCATCACATACATGAGAGTCTCAATAAAAGTATCAGCAGATTTCTCAACAGAACATTGGGGTCCAGAAGGCAGTGGGCCAACATATTCAAAATGCTAAAAGAAAAAAGTCTACCAACCAAGAATCTTATATCTTGCAAAATTGTCCTTCAAAAGTGAGGGAGAAATTAAAACATTCCCAGATAAACGAAAGCTAAGGAAGTTTGTTACCACTGGACCTACCCTGCAAAAAATGCTCAACAGAGTCCTGCAAAGTAAAATAAAAGAACACTAGACAGTAAATCAAAACCAGATGAAAAAGATATCAATAAAGTTAAATACATGGGCAATTATAAAAGCTAACATTATTGTAACAAGTTTATAATTTCAATTTTGTTTTCTACATGATTGAAGAGATTAATACATTAAAACTTAATTAATATAAAACTAGTATTATTGTAAATTCAGTTTCCTACTCAACATTTTGTTTTTTACATAATTTAAGAGAATAATACAATTATTTGAATAATTATAATTCAAAGAATTATTAGGGTATATTTTGGGGCACACAAGCACATAAACAAGTAATTTTATGATATCAACAACTAAAATAATAGAGACAGAGCTGTTAAAAGAGCAGCGGTATTTTTCGTATGCAATTGAAGTTAAGCGGCTATAAATTCATATAGAGTGTTATAACTTCAGGATGTTAAAGGTAGTCCTTATGGCAACCACAAGGAAACTATAGAAGATGTACAAAAGGAAATCGAAAGGAATTTAAAGATTTTACTATGAAGAAATTTATTAAAAACAAAGGAAGACCATAATGCAGGAAATGTGGAACAAAAAAGTTATAAGGCATATAGAAAACAAGTAGCAAAATGACAGAAGAACCTCCTTATCAGCAATTATTTTCAATGTAAATTGAGTAAATTATCCAATCAAAAGATAGAGATTAGCAGAATAGATTTTTTTAATGATACAACTATATGCTGTCTACAAGAGACTCACTTTAGATCCAAAGACACAAATAGAGTTAAAGTGAAAGGCTGGAAAAAGATATTCCATGCAAACAGTAACCAGAAGAGGGAAATGGGTGTCTATACTAATATCAGACAAAATATACTTTAAATCAAAAATGTTTACCAGGGAAAAAGGACATTATATATTAATAAAAGTTTAAATACAGTAAGGAGATATAACAGTTATCAACATTTACCCACCTAATGAAACACCATCAAAATATATAAAATAAAAACTGACAAAACTGAAGTGAGAAATAGTTCTACAATAATTGGATACTCTAATACCCTACTCTAATAACAGGTAGAACAAGCAGACAGAAAATAAATAAAGAAACAGAGGACTTAAACAAAATAACAAACCAACTAGATCTAGTGTACATATACAAACACTCTACCCAATAACACCAGCATATGCATTCTCTTCAAGTGCACATGAGCTATTTTCTAAGATAGTTCATGTTAGTCCACAAATTAAGTCTCAATAGATTTATAAAGGTATCATACAAAGTGTCTTTTTTGAGCACAATGGAATAAAGTTAGATATCAGTTACAAAAATAAAACTAGAAAACTCACAAAATTGTAAAATTAAACAAAATACTCTTCTACAACCAATGGATCAAAGATCAAATCACAAATGAAATGATAAAATACTTAGAGAAGAATGAAAATGAAAACACAACATATCAAAATTCATGAGACATAGCTACAGCAGTGGTAAAGGAGAAATTTATACTTATAAATGTTTACATTAAAAAACAAGAAAGATTTCAAATTAATGGTTTAACTTTACAATTTAAGAAACTAGTGAAATAACAAACTAAACCCAAAGTTAGATGAAGGAAGAAAATAATAAAGATTAGAGTCAAGATAAATGAAATACAGAATAAAAAAAGTATATAAAAAATCAATGAAAAACAAAAGTTCGTTCTCTGAAAAAATCAACAAAATTGACAAGCTGTTAGCTAGATTGATTTTAAAATAAAGAAGGCTCAATTTCCTAATCAGAAAAGAGGACATTACTGTTTCTACAGAAATAAAATGCCAGATGAAAACACTACAAGAAAAAAGAAAGACGCTACAGAGCAATATCCCTCTTAAACATCAATGTGAAAATCCTCAACAAAATAGTAAATTGAATTCAGCACCATATTAAAAGGATTATACACCATAACCATGTGGAATTTATTTTTGCAATGCAGAGGTAGTTCAACATAAAACATTTCATCAATGCAATAATCACATAAACAGAATGAAGGGGAAAAACACATAATCATCTCAATGCAGAAAAAAATCTTTTGATCTAATTTAACACTCTTTCTTGGAAACAAACAAAAAAAAAGCAGTCAACAAAGTAGGAACAAAAGAACTACCTCAACATGATAAAAGTCATATATGAAAACCCAAGGCAAATATCATCCTCAATGGTGAAAACTGAAAACTTTTCTGTCACATGAGAAACAAGGCAACAGTGTCGGCTTTTACCACTTCTATTCAACAGAGTACCAGAAGTTCCGGCCAAAGCAATTAGGCAAGACAAAGAAATAAAGGCATACAAATTGGAAAGGAAGAAGTAAAACGATCTTTGTTCACAGAAATGATTTTATATGAAGAAACCCCTAAAGATTCCACCCCCGAAAAATGATTAGATCTAATAAATGAATTCTGCAAAGTACCAAGATACAAAGTCAGCATGCAAATATTAGCTGCATTTCTACACACTAACAATGAACAATTGGAAAGGAAATTACAAAAACAGTTTAATTTACAATAACATCAGGAAGAACAAAATACTTAGAAATTACCTTATACAAGGAGGTGAAAGACTTGTACAATGTAAACTATAAAATATTGATGAAAAAAATAAAGACATAAATAAATTGGAATGCATACCATGTTGATGGATTGAAAGACTTAATAGTCTTAAGACCTCCATACTACCTAATCTACAAATTCAATGCAATCTTTATCAAAACCCTAAGTTTGGCTTTTGAAGATATTGAAAAACCCATCCTAAAATTCATACAGAATCTCAAGAGATCCCAAATAGCCAAACAGATTTGAAAAAGAACAATGTTAGAGGACTCACACTCCTGATTCCCAAACTTACTACAAAGTTATAGTAATCAACTCAGTGTGGTAGTGGCATACAGACAGATATATAGACCAATGGAATAATATAGAGATGCCAGAAATAACCTCTTGCATATATAGTCAAATGATTTTTGACAAGGATGTCAACATTATACAATGGTAAAAGGATAGTCTTTTCAGCAAATGGTGCTGGAAAAACTGGACATCTACATGCAAAAAGATGAGTTGGATCTTTACCTAACACCATATAAAAAAATTAACTCAAAGTGGACCAAAGACCTAAAACTATAAAATTCTTATAAGAAAACACAGGACAAAAGCTTAATGACATTGTATTTGGCAGTGATATTTTAGATATGGTACTAAAAGTGCAGGCAAAAAGTGACAAAATAGACAAATTGAATTTCATGAAAATTTTTTAAATTCTGTGCATCAAAGGGTGCTATAAACGGAGTAAGAAGGCAATGTGCAGAATAGGAGAAAATATTTGCAGATAACATATCTGATAAGAAATTAATATCCAGAGTATATAGAGAATTCCTAAAACTCACTTAAAACAAAGTAAACAACCTGATAAAAAATGGGCAAAGGACTTGAGTAGACATTTCTCCAAAGACAATATGTAAGTGGCAAATAAGCACATGACAAGATGCTCAATGTCACTAACCAGTAGGGAAATGCAAATCAAAACTATAATGGGGTAACACATCACACTCATTAGGATGGCTACTATTAAAAAATAATCAGAAAATAATACATGTTGGTAAGAATATGGAGAAATTAAAAACTTTGTGCACTTTTGGTGGGAAGATAAAATGGTTCAGCCACTGTGGAAAACGGTGTGGCAGTTCCTCAAAAGAGTAAAAATAGTATTACCATATGATCCAGCAATTTTACTTCTCAGTATATACCCAAATGAACTGAAAGCAAGATCTTGGAGAGTTATTTGTGCACCCACGTTTATAGCAGCATTATTCACAATAGCTAAAACAGGGAAGCGACTCAAGTATTCATGACAGATGAATGGATAAGCAAAATGTGGTATCTACTTGCAATGGAATATTATACAGCCTTAAAAAGGAATGAAATTCTGACCTATGCTTACAACATAGATGAATCTTGAGGACATTATGCTAAGTGAGATAAGCCAGACACAAAAAAACACATACTGTAAGATTTCATTTATATGAGGTACTTAGCATAGCCACAATCTCAGAGACAAAAAGTAGAACAGTGGTTGCCAAGAGCAACAGGGAGGAGGTAAGGTAAAGTTATTGTTTAACGGGTATAGAGTTTCACTTTTACAACATAAAAAATGTTCTGGAGATGGAAGGTGGTAACGGTTGCACAACAATGCAAATGGTACTTAATGTCACCAAACCGTAGATTTAAAACTGGCTAACATGGTAAATCTTATATCTATTTAATCAATAAAATTAATTGGAGGAGAGGAAGAAATAACTTTGTTCCTTTTTAGATAAATAGAGTGAACTTTCATGATGGTTGCCTTAGAGTCTGAGGATTCTGAATGGCATGACTGCACAAATCGTCACAGTAAACATATTGGAAATACAAAGTACACCACAAATTGTGTAAATGCCATTTGCAAATTTCAAAATGCATTTCCTTTCACCTATACTAAACATTTAGTAAGTTTCAGGATATAGACCATTTATTTTCCCAGGGCACACTTATCAATTTATCGTATTAGATATTATAATTTGCCAAAAATCAAAATAGAGCTCAAAGTCTGAAGCGCTCTAGCCATAAGACAAAATGCACTACTTTTAAGTCTCTAAATTAAAAAACAACAACAACAAAACGGATTTGGGCAGGGATGCGAGTAAAATATGGTTCAGAATGGAAAAAACAAGACTATATTAGGTCATGAGGATGAGATTCAGTCTCCCAAAGATGTGATGGCCTCATAAACCTGCAGAAACTGCCTGAGTACTTTAGCTGCACACCTGACTTGTATTGCCAGATAAAATACAGGATACCTAAATTTGAGTTTCAAACATGCAACAAATAATTACTTTAGCATAACATGACTGTGTTCTAAATATTGCATGGGGTATACTTATGCCAAAACATTTACAATTTATCTAAAATTCAGATTTAACTGGGTATTCTGTAGTTTTATTTGCCAATAATGGTGACTCTACACCTGACCTTTCACTACCCATTGAGCTGTTATACCCTGTTCACTGGATGTGAAAGATTAAGCTATTTAATGAGCAAGATCAGAGCAGAAATGGCATCACTCATGCTGGCCAGGTCTTGTTTTTATTTTATCTTTCATCTCTACTTCAGAGGAAAATTTTGTGAGAGAATGTCAACCAGTTATTATAATTCTTTTAAAAAAAGATTATACCTCAAGCAATCTGGTTTTCTTTATTAATAGCTAATATCTATTAAACCTTGACTATATTCTAGACAATCTTTCATACTGCCATGTATGTGTCCTTATAAAAATGGTACATTATCCCAGTACTACTGATCAGGGAGTTCAGGTAAAAAGCATTAAGCCACTTTACTCAAAGCTATTGATCATGGAGTAGGGCATTGAATTGAGGCACTTTGACCCCCTACCTGGCACTCAGCCACATCCTTTCTTAATTACCTTTTGAGTCTTTATCTGCAAATTTATGTAAACTTATTTTGAACTCAATAATAAACCTTAAAACACTTAGTAATATATTTCAAATATCCTAGATTTTTCTTTAAAATTAAACAAATTGGTTTTTTAACTATTTGACTAAATCGTCCTCTTTCTTAACCACACTATAACTTAGACAATGACTTCCATAAATTTACTACTTGCTCTATATATTTAAAACTACTTATTTTAAGTTCTATGAAGTGATCCTACTTCTTGGCTTCCCAGATTTGATAAAGAGGTTGACATTCTATCTAATAATAAGATTGTGATTATGTAAAATTCAGTCATAGCATATCCTCCTAATCTCATTTTCATTAAAGAATCAATCTTACAGCATTTTAGTGGTGTTTCCTCAAACTTACCCGCTTTCATCCTGCCTTTATTGACAGCAAAACAGGAGTTGAGTTCTAGAGGTGGCCACACCCTGGTTCTTTACAATATCAGCCAAGGCTTAGTTTCCAATGGCCTTGCTCTTCAGGCAGGGCTTCCTAGTGTTTGTACTGTACTGCCATGAATGAATTCTGTCATCAGTTCACCACATGTGTATTGAAAGCCTACACTTTGCCAGGTACAGTATAAGAATGATAATTTAAAACGGAAAAAAAAAATACAGTCTATGATCTCAGGGAGCTTGTAACCTATTGAGTGACACTTAGAATGGCTTACAGTGACTTCTTACTCCCCTTTATCTGGATCTATATATACCGCCTGCTTGAAGCATCTTGCTTTATCCATACTGGCTGTCAAATGGAAGACTGATGGGATAGACCCTCTCAGAGGACTGGATGCCCTTCAACACCAGGTCTGCACATGCTGCCACCCCAGAATTGACATGGAGTGCAGAGTGAGGTGGTGGATGGCTCCTGTCCTGCCTTCTTGCCCAATGAGAGTTGGCCCAAGGGTCACCAGCACTGTCACTCATATTCAGAACAACTCTGGCTAGACAAAAGACATCAAAATCAAAGCAAAACATGACAACAGTGATCTTACTTTAAATAATTTCAGGCTCATGCAACGTTATGAAGTTAGCTTATGGTCATTTTGATGGTACTTTCCCTTATTTCATCTGACATTTTGACCACATTTTTATGAGTTGCCTTTGATTTCCTGATATGGTTTGGCTGTGTCCCCACCCAAATCTCATCTTGAATTCCCATGTGTTGTGGGAGGGACCCGATGGGAGGTAATTATTCAATTACCATGGGAGCAGGTCTTTCTCACGATGTTCTCATGACAGTGAATAAGTTTCAGGAGATCTGATGGTTTTATAAAGAGGAATTCCCTGCACAAGCTCTCCCTCTTTGCCTGCTGCCATCCACGTAAGATGTGACTTACTCCTCCTTGCTTTCCACCATGACTGTGAGGCCTCCCCAGCCATGTGGAACTGTAAGTCCATTAAACCTTTTTCCTTTGTAAATTGCCTAGTCTCAGGTATGTCTTTATTAGCAGCATGAAAATGGACTAATACATTTCCTTTTATTTCCTTTCCCAGTATCTTTTCTCACATAGACCACAATAGCCTTAGTGTGTA
Source organism: Rhinopithecus bieti (assembly GCF_001698545.2). NCBI lineage: Eukaryota > Metazoa > Chordata > Mammalia > Primates > Cercopithecidae > Rhinopithecus > Rhinopithecus bieti. The sequence continues at coordinate 1,625,223 of NW_016823925.1, read as the reverse complement.
AGTTTTAAAACTCTTTTAAAACGAACTACTTTTCTCAAGCTTGGTTGTCCTATGTGTAAATCATTCAAACTTTTCCATATGGATGGCTAAATCTAGTGTTAGCTCCCTCTCTTTTTCTGACTCTCTCTAGATTCCTCCCTCTCACCCTCCAGGTTATCACCAACCATCTCCTAAGATCAGTGTAATTTGTAATTTGTGGTGCTGCCATCATATGTAACATCGCATTGTCCCCTCCACTAAGAAATCTTGTTTCTGCTGATCACAGCTGCTTCATCCAAGCACAGAGCAAGCTGTAATCATTTGCAAATACCCCTGCCAAGGCTGCCAATGCTCTTGAGCCCTTGATGGGCATCAGAATTGTGCAATGTCCTCAGAATAAGAGAATGCTTTCTTTCACCATTTATGTTACATACTATTAGAAAAACACATACATAAACAGTGCTGCTTTCCCCTCCTGCAGGCTACAGTAATAACAGGGATCTTTGCTCATAAAATCATCCCTTTATGACTCAGAAATGAGTCCTAAGGGAAGTGGGTTCTTCGTTCTGGAAACTAAGGCTTATTATAGGGCTAAGTTTGTTGGTCTAAACTTCCCTTGCTAGATCATGTTATTTTCCAAGAGGAAAACCTCAAGCCTTCATGGTAGAACCCTCCAACAGTCTCTCGAATAGGTGTGAATCCCACTGTTGGACATAGACTCAGCTCAACATGAAATTCTGCTACCTTTCTGGGATAATTTTTTTCCAGTCAAGTGGTATATTGCACAGGTGTGAAGCTATTTAATGGTGACAAGGTAGGAAAGAGTAGTGCAAAATGCTGTAAAGATCACAGAAATTTCTAGAATATTAAAATGTCCTACCAATAAAAAGTTGACTACAAAAAACTTAAGACTTTCTTATAGAAATAAATATATAAAGTCAAAAGGCAAGTGACAAATAAATGGAGGTCGGGAGGGGGATACATAGCCACAGATAACTTATTTCCTTAACATGTAGATAACTTTTATCAATGGACTTAAAAAGATGAGCAGCACAAAAGAAAAATGAATAAACAGCAGGAATAGACAGCTCACAGAAAAAGAAACACAATAGCCAAGACTTCTGTAAAGATGCTTATCTCACTCATAATCAAAGTGAATTAAAATAGTAAGATGCCATTTTTCACCTAGAAGTTTGAACAAGATTTAAAAGAGTAACATCACCTACCACAGGTACAATAGAAACAAGCAGTCTAGCTAGCACATTGTCGTAGAAAGAATGAATTGTTACAATTGTTTGGAGAGGACCTTGACAATCACCATAAAGGTAGTTTAAATTTGTATAGCATTAAACCTAGGAAATTCCAGGAATTCATCCAACATATGTACTTTTAAGTGTATATTTAGAACCTGTGATGTTGCACAGCAGGGCAGGGTCAGATTGGGGCCAGGTTTTATACACGGTGGGAAGGGAAGGGAACCTTGGAGCTGATACTTGAGTGAAGTGGAAGTGAGAAATCTGGATGGAGATAGGGAGGCCAGAGCTCCAGGCAAGGAAAACAGAAAAGGGAAAAGTCCATACACCTGGAACAATCTTTTCTTATTGGATATTTAATTCACTTCGAACTCTTTTAAACGTTAAAGATTTTTCTGTATCTTCTACTAGCATTTGGGTTGGATGTTTTGGCTTAGCATTTAAATCTTTTGATTCAAACCAGTACATTTCTTGGAAGACAGGAATCTTAGCACTCTTGTGAATGTTTAAATCTATCCAGGCATATGTCCTATTATTTCTTTTAGATAACTTCTTAGATATAGAACAAATGGATTAAAAGTATTGATGATTAAAATATTGTTTGATATATAATATTTTACATATTTATTGGGTACATGTGATTTTTCATTACATGCATAGAATTTGTAATGACCAAGTCAGGGTATTTGAGGCACCCATCACCTCGAGTATGTATCATTTCTATGTGTTGGGAACAATCCAAGTCTTGTAGCTACATTAAAATATACAATACATTGTTGCTAACTGTAGTATAATTTTTGAAAGAATTTTGATGCACATTGCCAAAATTGCCACCAGAAAGATTTTAACAGTTTGAAGTATTGGAAAAGAAACATTTCACCACATCCTTAAATACAAGTGCAACTAGCTATCTTTCATCTTTTATAATCTGATATGAGATTGAGCATCTCAGGTTTTTTAATCACATACTCTTTTTAAAATTTATCTACTATCTTTTTATTTGGTTGTTTTATTTTTATCTTTCCATGTTTCTGCATACATTTCTCATTTTTTAGTTTCTCTGTTGTTATGCTGTGATATTCTGTACATGCAGGTTGATGAAAACTATACTTTCACGTTTTGGTAATTCCCTTTATTATTACATACCATTTTACCTATGATAAATTTAATATTTTATGTTTTAAAATCCACATCTTCTTAAAATATTGCAGCCCAACTTTACTTACACTTTCATTTCTAGAGAATATTTTGTTCATTCTTGTAACTGTAGTTTTTCTGAGGCACTGCATTTTAGGTGTGTCTCTTCTTGATAGTATATAGTTCCATTTTTGTTTGGGAGCCAGTCTGATAGATGTTTTATCAAATTAACTTTATGCCATTTATAATTATTACCAGGTCAAGCATGGTTGGCCTTATTTCCGATACTTTGCTTTACGCGTTCTTTTTTATCTTCTAATTACTTTTTATTTTCTGCTTTATTTTGCTTCTCCACTAATTTGAAGGTTACATAGGTTGCTTTTATTTTTATTAGTGATAACTTTTAAGGTTGTAACAACAAAGTGTAAGCCTATATTTTTCTAAGTAGCAGTTGATTTTTTTTTTAATTCTCTTTCCTATACAGGGTTAAGAAATACACCCATCTCATGGGCAATGTGGTCCACACCTATAATCCCAGCACTTTGGGAGGCCAAGGCAGGCCGATTGCTTGAGACCAGGAGTTCGAGACCAGCCTAGCCAACATGGCAAAACCCCATCTCCACTAAAAACAAAACTTAGCCTGGCGTGGTGACACACATCTGTGGTCTCAGCTACTTGGGAGGCTGATGTATGAGAATCGCTTGGACCCAGGAGGCGGTTTGCAGTGAGCTGAGATGGCCCCACCGCAATATGCTCATCAACTTCTTCCCTTGCTCTTTTTTTCCCCATTTTCTTCTTTTAGTATGATTTGAGATTGTCATATTTTATTGTCATTGTTGGTTTTCTGCTACATTCTATACCTTCTCTTTTTAAAATGTTAACATCTGCATTTTTTTCAAATCATATTTATGATATTTATTTAAAATTCTATTTTCAAGTAGTTTCTGTATTTACTATTATTCCTCTGGCATTGTGACTTTCTGACTTATAATTCTTTACTTTAAATTGTTTTCAGTGGATTAAACTTTTAGTAAATTTTTTTATGATAGCGTATGAAGAATGAATACTACCGGAGTGCTTATATATCTGGGATTGTTTTCATTGTCTTTATAAATAAAAATCACCGGCTTTGACAAGTGGTAGAAGGGATGAGTTCCCAAAGCCCCTTAAACACCTTAGGTATTGCTTCATTATTTTTTGGTACCTAATATTTCAAGTCTGAGACCAGTTAAACATTGTCCTCCTTTACTGGTAGTATTTTTTTCCTTCCTGGATTATCATAGGTCTCTCAAAATTCCAAACCTTAGCTACGTCTGGATTTTATCCATTTTGTTAACTTTGTTACAGAGTGGGCCCATTCGACCCGCTGGTTCAGGACTTGTTTTGGTTAAGGATTGTTCTTTACTATGCATCTGAATGAGCCCATCAAACTGATTCATACTCTTTTCACATCACAAGAAACACCAAATTGTCTGCGTGTTAGGTCTTCATTAGATGTCCTTCATATCTCTATCTATGATCTTGTCTTTAATAATATCCCTCTTTTTATCCTCTTTGCTTTAAAGTAGAGCCTGTAATGGACTGTTTGTGTCCCCCAAAATTCCTGTGTTAATGCCCTAATGTTCAATGTGATGGTATTTGAAGATGGGGCCTTTGAAAGATACTCAAGTGTAGGTGAAGTCATGAGGACAGGGCCCCCATCATGGGATTAGTGTCCTTATAAGAAGAGAAAGAGGGACTAGACTATGTAGGATACAGTGAGAAGGTGGCCATCTGCAAGTCAGGAAGAGAACCCTCATCAGGAACCAAATATGCAGGCACCGTGATCTTGGACTTGCCAGACTCCAGAACTGTAAAAAATAAATGTCTATTGTTGAAGCCACCCAGTCTATAATGTTTTGACAGTTTGAGTAGACAAAGACAGAGCCTCAAAATCTTGATATACATATCACTGATCAATTTTCATTGAAAACCATTCCACTATCTATAGCATCTCACATTATTTTTAATTCTGTTAATTGCACATTCTAGTTTTCCCATTTCCTTGAATCCCTTCCTCAGCACTACCAGATCTTTCTTCACTAAAATCTGTTATTTTATCTCTTTTTATTTTCCAAAGAGGCCCTATTTTCTTTCATTAACTTGAGAGTACAAAGCAAATGCTGTCTAAAGCTTATTTTCTTGCTTATAGTACATATTTTAAAAATATGTTCTTCCTCTGTTTAGCTTGCTATAATTATCTCATTCTTTCATAAAATCTTTTTCCCAAAATCTCATTTTTTCCATTTTCATTTCATTCTTAATAAGAGCAGTATTTCTTATACTTGACATTTGTTCAAAACAGTGGGGTATATCTGCCTATGCAATCTTCACAATTTATCTAGTTGAGTTTGGAATTCTCAGATACAGAATCCTTGGTGGCAGGGGAAATATCATTTTTTCCATTTCCATTTTATCCTTAATAAAACTAGTCATTTTTTTTTTTTTTTTTTTTTTTTTTTTTTGAGACGGAGTCTTGCTCTGTCGCCCGGGCTGGAGTGCAGTGGCCGGATCTCAGCTCACTGCAAGCTCCGCCTCTCAGGTTTACGCCATTCTCCTGCCTCAGCCTCCGAAGTAGCTGGGCGCTTCGCCACCTCGTAACAGGCGCCCGCCACCTCGCCCGGCTAGTTTTTTGTATTTTTAGTAGAGACGGGGTTTCACCGTGTTAGCCAGGATGGTCTCGATCTCCTGACCTCGTGATCCGCCCGTAGTCATTCTTATATCTGATCTTTGTTTACAAATAGTATGGTCGTATCTTCTTGTATATCTCTTACAACTTACCTGGGTATCTGCTAATTCTCCTCTTAGATATTACTCTAAGGTTTTTAATCTAATTTTGAATTAATCTAGAGTCTATAATATAGCTTTAAGAGTTTCAAATATTCAGGAGCCTAAGGACAGTGGGGAACGAACTAGGCTGAGGAAATAAGTTTCTTCGTGCTCTTCCTCTATGTATCTTAACTTTTGCATCTCTATATCTATATCTGATTATCTGTTTGTTCTGGCGTCTACTTCAGATATATGGACTAATTGCATCTAGCCTTATTTCTAGTGTTTCTGTCTGTTGAGTTGGAGAGTGCTATTTTCATTGCACCCTCTAATTACTGAATCTTCAAGGGAAGCATCCTACTGTTCAGACACTTCCTGTTTACCACAGAGAGATTGCTTTTCTAGTCGCAGTGCTGACACCCCCGAATGTCTATATCTGTGCAGCTAAAATTGGCTTAAAGTGATGTGAACCTTGGTTTTCCACGATACCCCGACCTCTATTCCTGGACCCTCAAAAGGAGGGTGTTTATGGTCTTCTTCCAGGACGGTATATACTTCCTAGAGTTCTTCCTAGAATCACCACTTCACTGGGGAAAGGGAATTATAAACTGACCCTTTAAAACTTCCTTCAACGTCGTACCAGGCAGATCACACTTCACAGAGGTTTCTCAGGGACCTTGTCATGTGGTTGACACTGTTCTCTAGTTTCAGCACGAATACAAGTTTTTCCCCTGTATGCATTTGTTTTTAGTCATCGTAGGTCGTTTCTATAAGAGGAGATTTTTTGCTTGCTCTTATATTGATATTCTTTCCAGAAATTCACTAACCCTTTTGAATATATATGTGATACATCATAGTGCTAGGTAATCAACGACAAATAAAGGGCTGTCCTTTTCCTGAGGCTACTTAATTTTCACACAGCCAGAGTAAGATCTGGATCAGTCAACTCACTTATATTTGGTAAGTCTTCTCAATTTCTGTTTATAAACTTAACCACCAGCCAGGATTTGACTGGGTTGTCAGGAATCAATCAGAAAGACATGCAACCAGAGGAGAGTTTCCAGAATCAAAGTGAACAGAAATAGTCCAGGTTGTTCTTTTGAAAAGAATTAAAAAGAACATAGAAGGCGGGAAGCTTCCTGAAAATTGGTATCACTGTATCTGAAAGGCGAAGTACAAAACAGACTTAAAAAGGGAATTCACATGGAGAATGAAGTAAGTAGTGAATGAGAAATAAAAAAGCAGTAATTACACAGACACTCTAAGGAAATTTGAATTTTTAAACCTCTGATCTAAACACTGAGAACCTCCCAATTAATTTCCCTGAAAGCCTGAGACTATGTTTCAGGTCCAAACTTCAGGATTTATTTCAACTGTTTTCAACTAACCAATGGCAATTGATCATTCTTATGAAAATTAAGTCTTATTAGAACCAATCGGGGTAGTGGAGCTGTAGTGTTTTAGAGAGAACGACAGGGTTTTATCTTTTACTACTAATGCCACATTATTTTTGTTTGGCTTGCATTTGTTCTTGTCTAAAGTCCTAAGGAAGACTTAAAGAAAAGCGAAGTTTAGATAAGGAAACTTCAAAACACTTTCATTTATTCCTGTCTGGAAAAAAAAGAAAGATTATATTGAGGTCAAACAGATCTCTTTGTAAATATGAAAACAATTTTTTTTCAATTTGTTAAGTACAGAAGACATATAAAGCAAGCAAAGACAAGACCAGCTTACATTCTTGAAAAAAATACAGTTATTTTAACATCAAGCAGATTAGTTGACCGCAAAGGGAGAAAGCAAACTAAATGAATATTAGAGGTCTGATGCTTTTTTTTTTGTTTCATGTCTCAATTACTAATGAAATAAGGTTAGTTTTTGTATGCTTTGTAATCTTTTACTGGATTCCAGACACTGTGAATTTTACCTTTTAGGTTAAATATATTTCTTACAAATATTCTTGAACTTTGTTGTGAGATGCAGTTCTTAACTTACTTGGAAATAGTTTGATCCTTTGAGGTATTATTTTATTATTTGCTAGGTGAGAAAAAGCAATGTTTAGGGCTGATTATTCTGCCCTGCTGAGATAAGCCTATTGTTACTACCCTAGTCAATGTCCATACATTATTTGTTTTTCTAGTATGGCTGGTGGGAATGGGGATAATTCCTGGACTTGTGTGAGTTCCAGGGCACTCTTTTTGGTGGTTCTTTCCCCAGCCTTGAATTCTTTCCTCATTTCCAAATGAGCAAGCACTGCTCAGTTCTCTGCTGAATATTCAAGGAGGATTCTCTGTAGATTTCTGAGGTTCCCTGTGTGCAACCCCTTTGTCTCTTACCCTCTGCCCTGAAATGCTAGCTGCCTTATTCTATAACTCTCAGCCCGGGCTGCTCAACTCAGGGAATCTTCCTGGGTTCCTCCTTCTTGCACCATGGACTGAAAACTCTTTCAAGGCAGTATTTGAGGCAAGAGTAGAAGGCACTTTGCTTGTTTCCCATCCCTTGGGGATCACATTCCATTTATGTGATCAGAGATCTCATTCATTGCCTGATGCCTAACGTCTTGAAAACTGTTGTTTCATCTGTTTTTGTCTGAGCTTTTAGTTGTTTCAGGCAGGATGGGAAATCTAGTCCCTATTTTAAATCTTGGCCAAAATGGTAGTCTCCAGTGAAAGGTTTTGAAATCTCATACGTGAGTTTCAGAATAATGAATGTGGGTACCCTGTCTTCAATGCCATCTGATGGGCACTGAGAGACCTAAAGACTCATATATGTTTCTACCACAGGGGGCCTATTGTTTTTTAGGACTCAAAGGCCAGATTTTGACTTAATGTGGAGGGCCTGGGGAGCACATCAACCAGCACTCTTGTTCTCTTCATAATAAGCCCCACTCTGTGCCTCAGTCTCTTGGTGTTGCAAATGGAAGCTACTGAACAGTTGGAAACAGAATAGAGGTAAAGAGTTCCTTGCTTTTTCCTTCTTTCTTTTGTTCAGACTGAGTTTCACTCTTGTTACCCAGGCTGGAGTGTAATGGCATGAGTTTGGCTCACTGCAACCTCTGCCTCTGGGTTCAAGGGATTCTCCTGCCTCCCAGGTAGCTAGGATTACAGGTGCCCACCACCACGTCCTGCTAATTTTCTGTATTTTTAGTAGAGACAGGGTTTCACTATGTTGGCCAGGCCTGTCTCAAACTCCTGACCTCAGGTGATCCACCCACCTTGGCCTTCCAAAGTGCTGGGATTACAGGCATGAGCCACTGCATCCGGCCTCTTTCTGTTTTTTATATTTTTTAAGAATTACCACCTACATCACGTCTGCCAGGGAAAATCAAAGCAAAGGTTTATGTCCACGCTCAGGTTAGAGACCATAAAGATTCCTCAGTACACCCTTGAGGGAAAACATTAAAACAACATTGGGAAGAAAATATCACCCACCAAAAGATAAAATTCAGAAGGAAAGGATCAGAGTTGCCTGGTCTAGCCATCATACCCGCTCTCTAACCATTTGAAAGTCTCTGCTTCCAAAGCTACGATCTTGGTAGATGAGATTTTAATTTTAGTCAGGTAAGTGGTTTCCTGTATGTCTCTCACCCCAGCTAAATACCATCACTGCCTCTTTCACCAAGGGGCCAATCAGCACTGACGCTGGGATAGCAGAGTCCTCTGCAGGGGTGGTAGATGGAGTGAGAGTAAGTTGATAGTAAATGTAATGGAGAAGAATTCAGGGAAGCAGTAAAATAGTATTTATTGAGGACAGCCTTTGTGACAGGCATTTAACATTTAAGCTATTTTTAAGTGTTATTGTAAGAATCAGAAATAGTACAAGGCACTGTGCTTGCAGTTTCTGATTCTCACAACATTTAAACATAGCTTTTATGTTCTTCATTTACAGATGAGGAAACTGAGATTGAGTGTTAAATGACTTGCTCTAAGTGATACAGTGAGTAGATGATTTAAATATATACTCAAGTTACGGCCAGTCTGATTCCAAAACCTATGCCCACTGCATTATAATACCACATTCTCCCTCTCCAAAGGAAGAAGGAGCTCTGGCAGCAAATGGGAAAAATAATTAACTAAGCTTCAAAAGCCTCAAAAGCACAAGGAGACCAAAATCCTACATCCTTTGCTTCTGCCAACACTACTAAATGGTTTGCACTGCTATTCCCCATCTTCACACAATTATTCATCTTTTCAGGGCTGCTCTTAGTCATTTAAAAGTTATCTTGACCTCCTTCAACTAGAGAGGGTAGAGGAGTGAAGGAAAAATGCATTAGCCACAGACAAGGAAAGCAGAAATATCAAAAAAGCAACTACCTTGTGAGGTGGGCGGATCATATGAAGTCAGGAGTTTGAGACCAGCCTGACCAACATGGTGAAACCCCATCTCTACTAAAAATACAAAAATTAGCTGGGCATGGTGGTGCGCACCCGTAGTCCCAGCTACTCAGGAGGCTGTAGCAGGAGAATTGCTTGAACTGGGGAGACAGAGGTTGCAGTAAGCTGAGATCATGCCACTGCACTCCAGCCTGGGAGACAGAGTGAGACTCAGTCTCAAAAAAAAAAGAAAAAAGAAAAAAAAAAGCAACTACATACACCTGACCAGGAAGATTCCTGCAGTTTATCTAGCCTGTCAAAATGCTTACCTGCCCCCTCATTTCTTTTTTGTTCTCTAATAAATATATTTAACAACACTACTGTTATCACTTTGATTATAAACTCTCTGGAATGGAAGTGTGCTCAATTTGCATAGGATAAATAGGAAAGTTATGTAAAAGTCTTTATTCTTCTACAAATTAGTAAAAGAGGGATGGGCACAGTGGCTCACGCCTGTAATCCAATCAATTTGGGAGGCCAAAGCAGTATCTCGATTCTGAATCCCCTGTATATCAGCCTTCTGACTTGAAATCAGGAGAAACAGAACATCAAGTTATTTGGTAGAAAAAAAATGTTGTGTAAAAGCTCCAAAAATGCTAGTGTGTTGAACACATGCAAGGCATCATCATTGTTGTTTTGAGTAAGGACTAAAAGGCAAGAACTAGAAGGATAATAGGAAAAATATGCTTCCAGGAATAAACAAATAACACAAATGTATGAAAATAGGCAAAATCTGTTATCTTAAATAGCAAGTTTTTAATTTTCAATTTATCTTTGCTTTCCCTAGTGTCTATTATTGTAACTACATGCCCTTTCATACACCCACACCAATCTGCAGGCGTGTGAGCGTGCATGCACACATGGGAAAATTGGTTCTTCTGTTGCTGGTTTTTCTTCCCACCCCAGCCAAAGAAAATTGACTGACAAAATAAATAGTCAAGTTTGAATATGATATGTTAAGATATCATTCTAGTACCCAGGCCATCCTTCAAACATTACATCAACAGCTCCGTTCAACAATTTTCTGACCTGTGAGGCATCTTAATCTCTCTAGAGTTTTGAAGATGAAGTTTCTGTTGCACAATAAATGAGCTCTGTAACAGAATGTAAGATCTGGCGTGTGCTCAGAGGGCAAGAATAAATTCTATCAGAACATTGACACTATCAGTCATGCGTTATCCGAAGGCCACACAACAAAAACCATATTGCATTTTCCTTAATACTCATCATTATGAATCAGAACACAAAATAAGTCCCTCTTTAACATATCTTGGAACTATGCTAATTCCACTGAATGTTATTATGCTGTTGATTTCAGTTGGATTAGTTGTTTTCAACTCCTACTAAAACCCTCTTTCTTAATTTTAGATTTTAGTATCTAGAATGACTCTTATAGTTTGCTTCTTCATGTTTTTATTCTTTTTCTGTAATAACTAAGATGATCCAGCCCAATGAGAAGAGTGCTTTTCCAAGGAATCAAAAATGGTCTTTGTAGTGGAGAGATTAGTCTCAAGCAGCTTGCTGTATGCAACGTGGAGTTTGCCTGTGGCTTTTACCCACAGCAGTCCACAAAACTACGTACATGATGTTAAAAAAAAAAAAAAAAAAAAAAGTTGTAAGATTGTGAGAACCGTAAGCACACTAACTAGATGCCTATAAGAATGACAGATACATTACCTTGAGATTTGCCATTTTTAGTAAAGTCTGAGTGTCAAGAAAGAGGAAATTTACTTTCCACACATGTTCATTCAACAAATGTATATTGAGCATCTTCTATGTGCCAGGTGCTATGTTAGGAAACCAATGAGTAAGTCAAACGAAGTCTCTGCTTTCATAAGCTGGTGGGAGAGACAGGCAGTAACAAGTAAATATAAATGATAATGTCAGGTAGTGATTAATGACTTACAAAGAAATGAAACAGGTTCAAGGCATACCAAGTGACAGCACAGAGTGAGTCCTATTATATATGTGATGATCAGGGAAGTTCTCCTCAAGGACATGACATCTGAGTAAAAAAATAATGTGAAACAGAGTTTTAGTGAGAATCGTGTTATGGGCAGAGGGGAGAGCAAGTAGAATGGCTCGAAAATGCAAATGAGCTTGGCATGTTCAAGAAACAATAGAAACACTGATGTGTGGCCGAAACCCAATGAGGAGCACGGTAAAGAAAGGGGACAGGAATAAAGAGGTAGGCAGGGGCCAGGTAACATACACACTGTTGAGAAATGCAAACACACAGATGCAAAGATACTGAGGAATACTGAACCTGAGGCATGCTTTGAAAAGATTCTATGGCTGTGTTGTGGAGAATCGACCTGAGAAGGGCAAGAGTAGGAACAGGGACCAGTAGGGTGGCTGTAGCAGGGCTGCAGATGAGAGTTGGTATGACTTGGACAAGAGCGGGACAGTAGAATTAATTGTTTTCTTTTCAGCATGTTCAATTTGAAATGCCTATTATGAAACTAAGTGAAAACAATTGGATCTACCCGTCAGGGCCATGAGCATGACCCTGACTCAGCGCAGGAGAGAACAGCATGAGGGAGTATTTATGGGACTATTTGAGATCCCAAAGAAAAAATCTGTTTAGGGAGAAGAGAAAAGACTCCAGCATCCAGGGTGTCAAGAAGATGCAAAGCCAGAGAAGGAAATCAGGATGTAGGAGAAACCAGGTAAGTTCATGGTATCCCAGAAAACATGTAACCATGTTTTAAGAAGTAAAATAATCAATCAACTATGATAAATGCCACCAAAGCGACGAGGGAAATGGGACTGAGATTTAACCTTTAGATTTTAGTATGTAGGCCAATTTAAATCTAAAATACATTTTCAGAAAGCTGTTTTATCGGGTGGCTATTTTATCAGATTTCAAAAAAACGTCAATTTCAAAAAAGCATATTTCATTAGTAAGAATCAAAATTCATTATTTCATTCAATTTTAGTTTATTTTTTAAATTTTGTTTTATTGTGACAAGAATAGTTAAGTTTTTAAGTCTACAATACATGATTCTTAACTACAGGTACAAAGTTGTGTAGCAGATTTCTAGAGCTTATTCATCTTGCCTAACTGAAACGTTATGCCCCTTAATTGATAACTCCCTATTTCCCCTTTCCACAGCCCCTGGAAACCACTATTTCACTCTTCGATTCTATAAATTTTGAGCACTTTTATATGCCTCAAATAGGTGGAAATATGCAGTATTTGGCTTTCTATGCCTAACTTATTTCACTTAGGATAATGTCCTCAAGTTTCATCTGTGTTATCATATATTACAGAGTTTCCTTGTTTTTAAAGACTGAATGAAATATAATAAATGTTAATACAGGATTATTTGAGATAATTCTAATTCCTTTCAGACACTGTTTAATATTAATTTAAAATGTAACTTAAAACATTAATTCAGCTATTCAAATAATTATATTCATATGCTATTGATTCAA
>NW_016823925.1:1597072-1611915 GCF_001698545.2 Rhinopithecus bieti | reverse complement strand
ATATTCATTTGCTATTGATTCAAATATTCAGATACTTATAATTTAAATTTTTAATTTTAAATTATATTTTGATTAAATTTAAATTGGATTTTGAATTAAACTTTATTGAAAATTAATTTTAAATTCATAATTATTGAAAGTGGCTAATATTCTCTTTCAAGAATCTTCAAAAAGTACAAAATAGTGAAATACTGAATAAATAGAAAATTGTATTTAAAAGCATATAAAAGAAATTGGAATTAGCCCAAATAATCTAGACAAATGTAAAGTGCCTCTAATAAGAATAATTGTGGCATAAGTAATTGGTAGAAGTTTGCGGAAACATAAAAAAGAAAAAGAGAAAAGTAAAATAAAATAAGTAGTGACGGTAACTGAGTAACCCAGGAAGGGTTCTATTCTGGGCCAGTAAATCCGGATTGGTAAGAAAATAACACAGATGTGTCAAAACAAACATCTCAAATATTAAATTTTAGATACTAGCTAAAACTAAAACTCTAAAATTGACAAGCTACCAGAGGGAAAACAAAAGAGGAATAAAAAAAGGATATTAAGAAGGTTAAAAAGTTTTACAGAAAACAAAAAAAAAACTACAAAAAAAAAAGAAGGCAGAAAGTTTGGAGAGAAAAACAGATACTGACATAAATATTTAAATTAAATTTAAAGGTTATTTAAAAGCATCCACAAATCATTTTACATTAAATGGTATGAGTCAACAGTTATTTTAATCTCAATTAAGTTTTCAATTCAAAAGCATGTCAAGTATAACAGAATTAGAAAACAGAAGTCCAACATCTCAAGCATAAAAGTAAATGGCAATAGTTGCTGTTTTCTATTTCAAAGTCTCAAGAGAAAAACCTCAACAACGTCCAGTCCATTATTCAAACCAAGTCACATAAATAATAAGTAACTGTCCAGCCAACAGTATAGCTTTTTGGGGTCAGGGACCTTCTCTGTCAGCTGTGACTGGGGAAGGACAGGGTGAAGAGGTGTGGGAGCAGGCACCAGGGAGCAGGAGTTCAGAGACTGGTCTCTGGAGTCAGACTCCAGGGTTCAGTCCTTGGATCTTTCATTTATAAACTCTGTGTCCTGGGAAAAAATATTTAAATCTCTCTATGCCTCCGCTTTCTCATCTGTAAGGGGAATAACATTAATATCTATTTTACAGAATTGTTGTGGGGAGTAGTGAAATAATGGATGAAATGTGTTTAAAATAGTAGTTGGTACACAGTAAACTAATCAACTAACCAAAGCTATTATTGTAGGTATGAGAGGAAAATTAATCTGGTTGCTCTGAGAATAATTTGGGTCCACATCTTATTTCAACTGCTAGATTGCAAGGTCCCTGAGCACAGGATTTATGTTTTGTTGTTAAGTTCGTTATTTACCCCTTAGTTTCTAGCATAGAACTGTGGCTCTAAGAAGTGTCTGATAGATGGGTTTGTGGAATTGAGTCGATTTAAAGAGTGGATTGATGGGATTTGGTGACAATGGGAATATAAAGAAAGGGAAGAGAAGATCCAGGTATATTTTGTAAGTTTTGAGAGTGTACAGTTGGAGGTTACCATCTACAAAAAGAGGAAAATTAGGAGGAGGTGGAAGTAAGAAAATGAGTTAAATTTCAGACATTTTGAGTTTGGTGGTACATTTAGGTGCAAATGTCTAGCAGATAGTTAGAAATGTGAGATTGAGCTTGGAAGGTAAGACGGTGCTATAAATACAAATCTGAGAGCCATCTGCCTAGATGTGTGAGTTAAAATTATGGGCGTGGATGAAATGACTAAGAGAGAGAACCTGGGAAGAAAAGGAAGAAAAGTGGTGGCTAGAGCAGAAACTGGGAAAGACAAAGTGGTTAGAGAGGTTTATGGAGTCAGGTTCTGGAAGGAAACAGATAGGACTGCATTGAGCATACAGGCTGAGCAGTGAGTTTTAGAAACCTAATGAGACATCACTTCCTTGATTAATTACCAATTGCATTCCATGCACAAACATTTCCAAGCTCCCAAAAAAGAACATGGCTATGAAATGTTTCTGCCTTCATCAACTTTCTATGGAATCACCTAAACAGAAACTTTGTGATAAGTTTTTTTTTCCCCCTTTCCTCAGTATGTGCTAGAGGAATTAACATTGAAATTCTGAAATGATTTATTTCATACGCTTGACTAGAGCTCTACTGGGAATTGAAATTCTTGCAAAGTAATACCAAAATTTGATCCCGAATAGAGTACATTTTATTTCTGCCCTCAGCAGGAATTTACTGTTTAAGGTTTATATTTTTTAAGCCATGATTTTGTTTTGTTTTGTTTAATTTCATATCTTCGGTAACTTAATTTGGGCTTGACAGAAACTTCCTTCTGAGGCAAGTGACATAATAATGGCCAGAATATTAATTGGCACGTTCAGGCAGGGGTGAAAAACTATCTGAGGATAATTTAAATTGAAAGCACAGGAAGATGATACTTAAGAATCCAGAAGCACAAGAAAAAACTGAATGTTTTTTCACCCTTAGCAATTGTTTAAGTAAACCATGTGGAAGAATTTTGGGGTGCATAATTTCTGACTATGCAGATAGCCTCCAAGAAATACGTAAGAAGCTTGTATTGGATGTCTGCTTTACCTAAGAGATATTTCACAAAGGTCTTTGTTAAATGTGAATCCATTGAAAACAAAGACATTAATAAGATTTACTGGAAAAAAAAGGAACTCAAATTATAGAAATTCCTTTATTATCTCTTATATTTAACCCATTTATTTTACTGTAACTATAACTATGCACTAATTCTTAGAAACAAATCAAGTGTTTGAGCGTGATTTTTTTCAAACAAAAGTACTAATTATTTTATACTTGACTCTTCTAAGTTGATAATAAAGAGACACGTTTCATGAAAAAAAATTGAGAGCTCCTTCAGTTTTCTCAAGGGTCTTTTAATTATTTTGTATTCAAATAATTATTTTAATCCATTGCTTCATCTTCATTTCTCTTCAGCTGTCAAATAGCCTAAGTCTACTATATTTTCAACTATCAATTACTTTTGATTTGACCAACCACTTTTATTGATTTCATAAACTCTAACTCCTTCCACTAAGATAGGAGATTTTTCATTTTGCAATTGATTTCTACTGATCTGCATTTGAATTTCCAGACGCTGACAGTATCTGACATTCAACAAGGCTCTTCTACAAAGATATTTTTACAATGGATGGGGATGGTTGCTTGTGTTGGGTTCAAGAAGATGCAAGAAACAGGACTCATACGATTTCAGTTCAACAGAGGAATGTTTTCACGTAATGACAACTTTTGCTATTTCTGCAACTGTGTAATGATAGGAGCTTGAATCATTAATAATGGATTCCACAAACCCTCAAGGCTGTTTTTTTCAGGTTGAATCATCTCGGCCTCTTACCACAGAGAACTGGCATGAAAGCACAGAATAAACATCCAGAATGCACTTCAAGGTGAATATTAAAGATGGGACTATTTTTGTGTATTTTCATGTTCAAACTAAACATGTCAGTTGAAAGTAAATTGTCACTTTTTAAATTGGGAATAATACAGAAGTAATGTTTATTAAGTGATTCCTATGGCCCAACAATGTTTTACTTGCCTTAATTCTACTTTGCTTCATTCTCACATAATCCTATCATCTCAATTTAACACATGATAAAAGTGAGGCCTTGAACGGCTAGGAAACTTGTTTGAGGTCACAAAGTTAGTTTAAAAAAAATGGGAGATATACAAACTGACCTGGTTTATGTAAGAAAGGTTATAGAGCTTAGATGCGGTGGCATATACAAAATCCTAGATCCTTTTTAGTGTGGTCTAATTATTAGGCTACTTAAACACTGACTCCCAAATAGGGATAGTTTACTATTGGTGTTTACAGATGAAAATACCAATGTAAGTGATCTTAACCCCAGCAAGCCTAAGATGATCACTTTAAATACACACAGAGATTAGTATATAAGAGAATGACAGATTTCTAAGAGTATACAAAAAACATTACCCACCAGTGCAGAAACCCCCTCATTAATAAATATTTCAACACATTTTTATGCACCAAATAAGCTATGGATTTATGTTTCAAACTCAGACTAGTTTTTATTCTATAGAGTAGCCACTGAGGAAGGAAAGAATTCTGAATAATCTTTTGAAACTAGAGGTTAAACAGAGATTCCTTGGAACCATATGTTATCTAGGACGCTATAACTAATGACTCAGTTGTATGGCCTCATTTATCCAGAAAGCAATGCATTTGCCATTGTGATTTTCTTAGCCACTTGAATGAACTATCACCAGCTAGTGGCCTGCATGACCATTAATTACTATAAATAGTAATAATACAACCAAATGAAGCCAAAATCAGTAGCAGTAGGGTCTAGATCTTCATTTGTAATCATGATCACTAATCAGCTTTATGAGAAACTGATAGTAGAATATGGTAGTAACTAATATATAAATCGAGTTTAAACAGATATTTTGAGCACCAGCAACAATTGTTTAGATGACTTCTTGTATAATACCAATGCAAACAGATCCTTCCCCCTTAAAATCCACTGATAAGTTGTTTTGAATAATGGGCCGAGAATCTCCGACACACTAAATTATTCTTTAAATGTTCTAAACATTTCAAAGGTTCATAATTTTTTTAGTCCTCCTATGCTTATCAAGCCTACTCAGTCATCAGTATGAATCTAACCCTAAAACCAACAAACAAATGAGTAAACAAAAACCTAGCAAGCCTGCCAGCCTCCCTGGATACCATTGCAGTTTTCTGGGATCTTTTCTTGAGGAGGTCTTTCAGATGATCATTTGGTGACCATCCATGAGGTCAACAGTCAAAAAAGATGGATCGATTCCAGCAGAGGAAATTGTATAGGTACTCTACAAATGTCTTCTCCAATTGTCTTTTAATCCATCTCAGTTTTCTTAGCTCTAAAATGGGGATAAAGATAGAACCTCCTTTACTTTGAGGAATAAATGAGTTAGTACAGGTACAACACTTAGAAGAGTGTCTGACACATACTAGACATTCAATATATGTAATCTCTTTTAATTGTTACCTAATTTTATATCCATAAGTTGTTCTAAATCTCCAATGATTTAGCCATATGAATACTTCAGTATGTAAAAGTCTTTTAATGAAGTCGAACTAGTTGCTCTTGAAAATATTCAAATACTGTGTAAGTAATTGCAAGTTAAGAGATAGAGGTCTGTAAGTAACAAAAGACACAGCTATTACTTTATGGTCACACTACAGATACAAGCATATTAGCACAAGAATACAAATGCATAACACTATATATTCACCTATGAATGGATTTCACAAACATTATTGTTAGAATCTGTTTTGGTTTTAACTATAAAGAACACCAAAAGAGATGTGAAAAGTGAGTAATCTCCAAATCAACACGTTAGAGGTTGTTAGAGAATAAAATTAATAGTATTTTATCACATAGAAGAATGCCTGACTCTCACTAGATTCTGAATCAATATTTTTGAGTTGAAATAATCTGAAGATACCAGACTATAAGCCCTTTAGGGGCTCAATAACTGTTAGCAATTAGTAACAATTGCTGATTTACCTGCAGCTCATATATTTGGTATCTGCAACATCTATCAGAGTTCCTAACACAAAGGCTCAAGAGGAACTTCCATTGCATGAGAGAATATATGAATAAAGAAATGAATGAATCAAGTCAATGTTTTGGACATGAATATCTCTGCTCTGCCCTTCCTCAGTCTAGGTCTCATTTCTTCTCCGCACGTTTGTATGTCCTCTTGGTGACTGCTTCCTCCTTTCTGCCTCAGTTTTACTTTCACTGCTCTATTTGGTGTGCCATTTCTGCCCCTCTTTTAAAACTCCCCTTAACTGATTACATAAACAAATTGATGGGCTTCAGTTTTAAAAAGGAAGATTAAACACACATTTTTAACCTGAGTTCCTTCTCTAAACTCCTCTAAAATAAAAGTATAGCATTTTTAAAGGCATAAATCCTCAAGGACAAATGGAACAAGAGAGGGAACAACAGCAACACAATTTGAGAAGCTAGAAATCAGATGGGTAAGTGGTAAATGATTGAACAAACCTGAAAAATCGAAAACCCAGGCTGCCTGGGGAGGGAGGCCCAAAAGCTAGCCAGTGCATACCTCAAATTCCAGAAGTGTTCACAAATTAAAGTTACCTGGTACCTCTTAAAGAAGGGTGAAGGCAGAGGCGATTGGTTGAAAATCTGTTTAAAAAGAAGTTAGATACCGTCTCCAATCTCAACAAAAGTTAGAAAATGTTCTCTCTGAATAGCATGAATTGAGGAGTTCTAGGGGGCACTAGGCATAGGAGCGGGGCTGCCAAACCGAACATTGCTAGATTAAGTGAAAAATCTACTCATGGAATGGTGATAGTCCCATCCGCTTTCCCAACTCAGATCCCAGAACAGAGTCAACCAGACTTGTACCTTTCATACAGGTCACTGAAAATCATCCACAAGGAAATACAATCAACTAAAGAGAAAACAAAAAAGAAAATGATCAAATCTATCCCGGAAAAGAAATAGTAAGAAACATAGACATTGCAGAGAGAAGAAAACAAATCGAAAATCCGTATTTTTCAGACAGATTGAAAGAAGATAAAACAACCATGAAAAAAAGAATAGGATATTACAAATATGGAACATTCTGGGACAAAAGAGAGCTTTCGGAATTTAAAAATGCAATCACAGAAGGCGACAAAAAGCCTTACAGAGAAGGTAGAAAGTAAAGTTGCAGAAATTACTCAGAAAGTAGCTTAAAAGGAGAGCTTGGAAATACAACAGAAGAGAAGCAGTAAGAAAATCAGGGAATTAGCCAAGGAGGACAAACATGTAAATAATAGGAATTCCAAAAACAGAAAAAAGAAAATCAATAAACATATAAATCAAATAAATGATTCAGGAAAAAATTCCAGAACTGAAAGACAAAAAATTTTCAGATTGAAAAGCCTACTGAGTGCCCAGCACAAGAGACAAGAGAAAACCCAAAGAATGACCTTCCCAATGAAATTCCAGAGTAAAGGGAGAAAGAAGATTCCCCAGAGTTCATTCTTTAAAAGGTCCTAGGCAAAGAGGAATCAGAATGACTCAACACAATCTTGAAAGCTAGGAGACAATGGGACGATGATTTAAATATTCTCAAGAAAAAGTAATCCCAATCTAATTTTCCCTACAAAGGAAAATTAGTAATTGTGGGGGCTGAAAAAAGCAAAAGTCTCAGACAATTTATTCATGCATCCTCTCTCAAAAAGCTACTGATGGGTGTGTTCTGCCTTAACAGGGATATAAACAAAGAAAGAAAACAATGTGAGATGCAGAAACCAGGGACACCAGTACAAAGGAGAGAGACCAAGGCTACCCCAGGATGATGGTGCAGGGACATCCCAGGACAAAAGCTATGCGACTGCCTGGAGATGGCCCGGTCCTGATTCCAGCAGATATAGAGAACTCCAAAGATGAAGTCAGCAAGAAGATTAAATTTATAGGAATATATCGTGCCTTTGAACACACAAAGTGGGGAATTATATTTCTAGCAGAGTCCTAAGGTGAATTTGTTGTTGGAGGCTGAAAGAGGGAGGGTCGTGATCAACTCAGTATACCACTGGAGGCTATGTAAGTAGCAAACTGTTTCTCATAAATGCAGAATGTTGGCAAACTGACAAACTGCATGTGCCACCCAGAAGAACTGCTGAGGGCAGTCACCACCCAGGCACAAGTGTTTCCTATGATTAGGCATAATTGAAGCCTGTTAGTAGCAATATGAACCTGTGATCAATTAAGCAGTGAACAAATCGTTACCTCCTCCTCCCTGCTCTTGTTACCCAATAAATGCGAAGGGCTGCCTTTGTTCACTAGAAGCAGGGAGCTCTCTGCGCCCATGTTGCCTTTCCTCAAAACAGTTTCTTTTGTCTTAAGTTTTCATTTCTACATTTGTCCCTTTGTTCAGTGGTAATGACAGTCTCAAGCAGTAACAGTAGTAACTGCTGTAATGATGGTCTCAAGCAGTAACAGTAGTAACCACTGTAGTGACAGTCTCAAACAGTAACAGTAGTAAGTGCTGTAGTGACAGTCTCAAACAGTAACAGTAGTAACTGCTGTAACCACGGTCTCAAGTAGTAACCATGGTAGTCAGCCAAAATTTGTATTAGATAATAAACCAAAATGTAATTATTAAAATCAAGGAAAATATACAAGAAAGGAAATGCAATAATAGTATACTACAGGTCTTAGTTGTGAAGAAATGTCAGTCACAATAAACTAAAATCTGAATAAGAAAAAACTAGAAGTTATCCCTGGAAGAATTAGGGAAGAATATGTGTGTGGACTGGAGGAGCAAGTAAGAGGATTCTCTTTATCCAGCACATAGGATATTTAAACAGGAAAAAAAAATCAATGTAAAAACATCAGTTATTTTACAACATGGCTATAAATACCCAAAAAAGTAGCTAAACTGGTTGAAAGTGGTTATCTTTAGGAAAATGGATAGAGAAGTGAAAACAGAGAACTGTGTTTTCGCAATTGACCTTTTAGAACCATCTGACTTTTAAAATGATGGATATGTGCCACTTTGATAAAATAAAATTAAATTTAAAATAAAGGGAATTTATACTATTTATAACATTACTGGCTTATTATTCATGTTTTAAAACTCAGGTGGTTTAAAACAGTTGCATTTTTTTGGCACCTGAAAGATCACATTTTAAAAACTTAGGTGTGATCTTCAATTTATTTTCTTCCATGCAGGTTGTTATGGGTTTGGAATAAGAATGGTGTGAGCCATTCCTATATGTCAGAGAGGAAATTCTCCATGATTCCCATCACCCCACCCACTCTGTGCTTTGTACCCATTCTGTCACGACCAATAGCCTCATCACAGCAACTCTAATTCTTCATACTTTCTAGAAAGAATATAGACTGCTAGTAGACTATGCATTGCTTGAAGACAGAGAATGTGTATTATTCACCTTGGTAACTCCAGTGCCTAGCCCAGAGTCCAGGAAGAAACAGAGGTACTCAATAAAAGCTTATTAGCTTAAAGAGAAGAAAGAGAAATGAGAAGTGGGGAGAGAGAGATTTTAAGAGTAAGAGAGAGGCTAGCTACAAGTGGTTGTCTGGACACTTGATGTGAGTCATAGGGGGAAAAAAAGATGTCTGAAGTATTCAAAACTTTAGTAGTTTGGTATAGAAAGAGAAACGTAGTAAAAAAGAATGAGAGAGAAGCCAGTAAGCTGGAAGGAAAATAGAAAAATGTTGAGTCACAAAAGGACAGGTAGTTAGAAAGTGCTTTGAAAAGCAGGTCATGGCCCACAATGTCAATGCTGCTGAGACACCAGGCTGGATAAGGACAGAGAATTACCCACAGGGTTTGGCATGCTGAGATAGCTGGTGTCCTTCACAATAGCCAGTTTCAGGGAGAGCTGGAAGGAAAAGCCTCCTTGGGCTGATTTGTGGAAGAAGGCAAGCAGAAAAAGAAGAGTCAAGTCTACAGAGGAGTTTGAGGTGAAAGAAAGCAGTTGCAGGAGGAAGATGTGGAGTCAAAATATTCATACAAATATTACTGAAGCATAATTGTATGTTGATAGGAAGGATCAAATAGACAGAAATTGGTGATGGAAGAGGAAGCAGATACCACTGCATTAATAAATCCATGAAGAAGAAGGCAGAGGCTGTGGAGAGGCTGTCCTGAACAGCAAGAACAAACCCCCTTGTCCCCATTGTAAAGAGAAGAAAGTACACCCGGTGAGAACAGAAAAAGATGGGCTGGCAAAACAGGTGCTGGAAAGCTGAAGGAGTGCTTACCTAATTGCCTCTATTTTTCTATTAAATGTGCCGTATTTACAGAGAGTGAAAGGGAAGATTTTTTTTTTCTAAAATGAGTGAAATTGAGTTGTATAGACAAGGATATAATTCCAGATTATTTTTTAGAATAAGATATATCTCTCAGAGAAAAAAAAGTCTAACTATAATGCCAAGCTCTGGAACATGCCTCTAGGAAATACTAAAAGATGCTCTAAATCAGTAAAAGAGGAAACATATAATTTAACTTTAGAGCAGAGCTACCCAAGCAACAATTTTAATATTTTGAGCTCAAGACAATAGCCTCAAGTACAAAACTTCAAGATGTTCCACGGAACATTTAATAATAGTCATTTTCAAAGTGTCAAAATAGGATAAACCATGCGTATTACATATTTACATACCTTATTTTCTTTAATTCTCAAAAAAGCTCTATGACATAATATTATTTTCCTTTTAAAAATGAGAAAACCAATGCTGTAAAGGTTAACTCCAGTCCCACAGCTACGAGGATAGCTGGAAATAAAAACCCTGCCTGATTCCTAAGTCCATTTCTTTCTATGACTCTATACTCAGAGGCTTGCTTGGCTTCATGAAAAGCCGTAATTTTAAAAATAC
Source organism: Rhinopithecus bieti (assembly GCF_001698545.2). Taxonomy (NCBI): domain Eukaryota; kingdom Metazoa; phylum Chordata; class Mammalia; order Primates; family Cercopithecidae; genus Rhinopithecus; species Rhinopithecus bieti. Next base: position 1,601,478 of record NW_016823925.1, on the reverse strand, counting down.
CCATTTTAGCTAATACTCTAAATGTTAAAAGTTTCATCCATCTTAAGCTCCATTTTCAGCTCATTCAGAATTAATTATGCATAAGCCTATAGTGATACATGCCAAATGCATTCCCTTTTTTAAAATACACACTTAAATAAACACTGCTTAGATACATTCACCAAGGGCAGTGAGAGATGTGGGGAACAGAGAACTAGAAGAAAGAATCTAGTTGGAAATATTCTAAGAGCAACAGACTTCCTGTGGGGGCTCAAGTGCTTTACAATATGTCTGTATTAAAATGAAATGAAAACAGTATTTTTTGTAAAATAGGGCAGAAGTAGATATATAAGAGCACCAGTATAATGTCTGGCACATAGTAAGCGCCCAGTATGTATTAGTTTTCTTCTCTTTCCTTCCTAGCATTTTAGAAACTAGGAAGGGCAAAGAGTTACTATCCTAAGTAAGTCCTTTAAAATAATCTATCTAAGAAACTGAGAAAATTGCTGGTGACATATTTTTGGAAGGTCTATGGATAATATCACTGATCAGGATACCTGCCTATGTGAAATATGAGGTCACCTTCATCTCAGAGTCTATATTTCTCATAACTTTATGAAAATAATAAAATAATATATTTCAATGCAAATGATTTTCAAAATATTTTATAATAAATATATATAAGCTACAATATGTTTTAAGGCTGTGTTGGGGGTTTACACAACTAAAGTGAATGACCTTAATTTATGGTCCAATCGCCAGGCAATTATGAGTTAAATATTATGAGGCTAAATATAAAAGTGCAGAGAGGAAACGGGAGAATCCCCCTTTTCCTGTGTGAATGTCCCAACCCATGCATCCGGAAAACCTAGGCATGTGATATTCTTAAACAGTGAGTAGAATGAATCTCAGAAATGAAAATCACAATGCCTGGGTACAAGGACTAGTGTCATTAGATAATATCACTGAAGCTCTGTGGGTGTGTTTCCCTAACAGTGAAAAGTACAGTGAAACGAGTCTCAGATTGCCTACAGTATTATAGGTAATGACTAAAGTTCCTTCCTTTACATATGTCTATGACTATATGTAAAATACAATTGTATGTAAAGTAATGGTAATTTTAGAAATAAGCTGACAGGCAAAAGTATTCCCTCTCCTGTTGAATTATAAAGATATTATCTCTGGAGGCTGAAGCAGGAGAATTGCTTGAGCCCAGGCTGCAGTGAGCTAGGATCACATCACTACACTCCAGCCTGGGCAACAGAGTGAGACCCTGTCTCTTAAAAATAATTCATTGATTAATTAATTAATTTAAAAGATATTATCAACCTCATTCAATCTTCCATTAAAAAAATATGTGCTATTCATCCATGATATGCCAGCAACTGTGAGATCCATCTATTTTCTTTGTGGCAAATCATTAGTGCACAGTTGCCAGTATATGAATTATAGACCTGGAAAAGACCCTCAAACTGTCATATGTGTGTCCAGCTTTAACGAATTATGTGATAAGTCAGATGAAAAGCAATAAGGGGAGAAGAAAGTCATCTGGATAAATCATCACAATTTTAATTCAGGAAATGCATTTAGAGAATGCATAGGGACATTAGATCACCCCTTATTTGCACGCATTTATGCAGAAAGAGTGATCAAAAACAATAAAAGAAAATTACTTTCAACAATAGAAGAATTGTAAAAACAAAAAAATCGTAATCAAAATAGCATCAGACTTCTCATTAGCAAAATTGGATGCTAGAAGACAGTGAAGCAAGATCTTCAAAATCAAATACATATGAAAAATTATAATAACCTAATGAAAAAATTGTGAAGTGTATAAGGACTTTAACAAACTAATTAAACAGGAAAACATGCCATGATCCTAGACAAGGAGCTTCAATATTTCAAATTACAAAATATCTCCACTTAAAACTATAAATTCAAAGCAATCCTCAGTAAACATTACAACTGGATTATTTAAGGAACTTAAGCTGATTCTAAAATCCACATGGAAAAGAAAATAGGCAAGAAAGGATAAGAAACTTTTTAAAGAATCCTGCATGTGGTGTGAAGATAGGGGAGTTATATTAATAAATATCAAAATATCCTATGAATTTATCAAAGGAAAATAATGTCATACTGGTCCCAGATAAGCTGACATAAATGGAGCAGCACATAGAATAGAAAAATAAACCATATACAAATGCAAATTTATGATAAAAGTGATATTTAAATAAAAGGAAAAATGACTGCATAAATACTATGGTGAATACTGGTTATCATTATCCACTTGGAAAGTATGAAGTTAGAGTGCTGCCTGACACCATGAATACAAATAAATTCCAGATGTATTATGAGTAAAAGAGCTAAACTTTTTTAAAATAAAAGTTATAGAAGAAAATATAAAACACTTAATAGTATTGAAGCAAGAACAGCCTTCCAGCATGAGGCACAAACCCTAGCTAGATACCACAGAGGAAGATTTAGCCTTATCAAAATTTAAATCTTCTATCAAAGAAAATGATGCAAAAAGATAAAAGACAACTGGAGATGGGCGCAGTGGCTCACACCTGTAATCCAAGCACTTTGGGATGCCAAGGTGGGTGGGTCACCTGAGGTCAGGAGTTCAAGACCAGCCTGATCAACATGGCAAAACTCCATCTCTACTAAAAATAAAAAATTAGCCAGGCGTGGTGGTGCATGCATGTAATCCCAGCTACTTGGGAGGCTGAGGCAGGAGAATCACTTTAAGCAGGGAGGTAGAGGTCGTAGTGAGCCAAGATTGTGCCATTGTACTCCAGCCTGGGCAACAAGAGCAAAACTCCGACTCAATCAATCAATCAATCAATCAATAAGAAAACTGGGAAGCAATGTCTCCAACATCTTTAAAAGGAAAAAGATTACTATCCAGAATAGACTGCATACAAAGCCAGGCATCCTCTTCTCTCCAAGGAATATCTACAAATCCCTAAGGAAGAAAGACACCCTTGCTTTTGTCCATTCCCCATTGCTCAATATTGTCTCTAGAAACAACAACTAGACCATTCAGGTGGAGACCTGCTGAAATTGTTTTCAGGCCCTGTCTGCTACCCCATGGACGGAAGCATGACCGGGAGCTGAGTAACAAACAAGATTTCTGCCCTGAAAATTTTAAATCAAATTGTAAATCAAATAGTGATTATATATATATAATATAGAAAATTACTTTCAACAATAGAACAATTGTAACAACAAAAATTTTGTAATCAAAATAGCATCAGACTTCTCATTAGCAAAATTGGATGCTAGAAGACAGTCTTTGATATTTTCTATGTATATGTACTCTCTCTCTCTATATATATAGTCCCAGTTTTAAAATGAGAAACTGAGGCACAGAAACCAAGGACCTTACTCACAGACACCTTATAAACTGCCTCTCACAACCCCTACCACTAAAAGGTGCTCCAAGGTTTTATTCCAAAACTATTAATCTGACACAAATTAAAGGGAAATTAAATGTAATAAACTTTGATATTCACTGCAAATCTACATGTAGTAAATGCTGTCCGGAGCCCTGAGGCCCGGAATTAGCCGACCTCTGTTGCTTGACCTCCACAAAGCGGAGACAAGATGGCACATTTCCGGGTTCTTTATTACAAACCCTTCCCGCGCGCGCCTAAACTGTTCCCGCACGCACCCAAAGCTTTTCCCGCGTGCGCCTAAACTGTTCCCGTGTGCGCCAACCTTTCCCGCGTGCGCACAAACATTTTCCCGCCCAGGAAGATATGCAGCCTAGGGCGCAGGCACGATCCCGCGCCCGGGAAAAGTACAAACGCACGGCGCATGCGCGATTGTAATTTGAGAAGACCCGGCCCCCCGTCACCGCCCTGGCCCAACCTCTTCCCCTGCCAGCCTATATAAGGCATGACCCTACATTCAATAAACGAGACTTGATCAGGCTATTTGTCTTGTCTCCATTTCTCGTGTTTTCTTGTCTCCTCCATTCCCACTCCCCCTTCCAGGGTCCGTTCGACTGTCCTGCAGGTCGGGACACCTGGCGCCTGAACAGGGACCTGGACACGGGGGAAAAAGTGAGGAAGAAGGCACTAAAGTCGGCCGAAAGTGAAAGTGGAAGAAATTCCTCCGGACATCGCGGGAGCCTGCCGTGTTGGAACCAGAGGTGAATAATAGTGTCTGATTATGGGACAAGAATTAAGCCAGCATCAAATTTATGTAGGGCAATTAAAAGAGGCTTTAAAAACACGAGGAGTAAAGGTTAAAAGTAATGATTTGTTTAAATTTTTTGATTTTGTAAAAGAAACCTGCCCTTGGTTTCCACAAGAGGGGACCATTGACGTAAAGAGGTGGCGTAGAGTGGGAGATTGTTTTCAAGATTATTATAGTACTTTTGGACCAGAGAATGTTCTGGTGACAGCTTTTTCTTATTGGAA
>NW_016823925.1:1588838-1593521 GCF_001698545.2 Rhinopithecus bieti | reverse complement strand
CAAAAGGTCGAGGCTATCCAAGCGAAGCCTATACAGGTCCATTATCATCGCCTAGAACAAGAAGATCGCGGTGGTTCATACTCACACCCATTATGACCACCTTCCCTATGCGCTGAACTGGACAGCCAATGACGGGTAAGAGAGTATCATCTCTCACTAACCTAAGACAGGAGGGCCGTCATAAGCTACTGCCTAATCCCATGACGGGTACCAGTGATGAGATGCATTACTCCAACCTAAGACAGGCGCAGTTCCCGAGGGACAATCTTCTAGCCATAATTATATATAAAAAAGGGGGACCTGTCCGGAGCCATGAGGCCCGGAATTAGCCGACCTCTGTTGCTTGATCTCCGCAAAGTGGAGACAAGATGGCACATTTCCGGGTTCTTTATTACAAACCCTTCCCACGCGCACCTAAACTGTTCCCGTGCGCGCCCAAAGCTTTTCCCGCGCGCACCTAAGTTTTTCCCGCGCACGCCTAAACTGTTCCCGCGTGCGCCAACCTTTCCCGTGCGCGCAAACATTTTCCCGCCCAGGAAGATATGCAGCCTAGGGCGCAGGCGCGATCCTGCGCCCGGGAAAAGTACAAACCCATGGCGCATGCGCAATTGTAATTTGAGAAGACCGGCCCCCGTCACCGCCCTGGCCCAACCTCTTCCCCTGCCAGCCTATATAAGGCATGACCCTACATTCAATAAACGAGACTTGATCAGGCTATTTGTCTTGTCTCCATTTCTCGTGTTTTCTTGTCTCCTCCATTCCCACTCCCCCTTCCAGGGTCCGTTCGACTGTCCTGCAGGTCGGGACAAAATGCAAAGAAAATGTAAGTGTCAAGCACTAATCTAGAAGTAGAGATCTGAGCACTGGTCCTGTGTATGCCCCTAACGAATGGGCAAAAAGCCCCACCTGTCTGGTCCCAGTGCTCTCTCACAGATTAAATGAGAGGTTTCATCTCCATCCTTGGTTTTCAACCCTGACTACAAGCTGTAATTGCTTGGAGAGCTTTAAAACAATCCAGTATCTGAGCCATCCCAGATCAACTACGGTCCTACTCTCAAGAGCTGGGGTCCATGCAGTGACAATGTGACAATGTTTAAACCTTCCCTAGAGGATTTTAATGTGTAGCAAAGGGCTCAGAATCTCCAGGCCCAGTGATAGGTTCTGTGGTAGAAAGTTTCTGATGCTTTAGCCGATGCTGGGCCCGGGCTGTTGATCTGAGCACCGGGCTCTTTTCACCCACCAGGACTTAGCACATCCCTGGAGATAATCAGAAAGGAAGGCTCACTGGGGTGACCAAACAGCCTTAACATTTCCTCTCAGCTTGAGTAAACTTTAGACAGTTTTTTTCCCCCTGACTGCAGACCCCTAACTGCCTTCTCCTACATTTACTTAAGAAAGTTTGTAATTGTATTTTGTTTCTCTGTCCCCTTGAGACATAAATCTCCCAAACTCTTGCTGGTTTTACAACACAGGAACTTCTCAAAAATCTGGGAGCCATTCCTTTGAAATGCAATCATTAAGGAAGACAGCATCCCTATCTCCCATGCTCTATGGGAGAGTAGCAACCTAACTTCCATTAGCACCAATTAGCGAACACATATGGCCTAATCGCGTAGACCAACCTCCACACAAATAATGCTGTGCTATGCTGTCACTAGCTCAGGCTAGTGCTTAAAATCTCACCTGCCTTTTGTTTCAGCTGAGTTGAGTTCAATCTCTCTCCCTGATTGCAGTCCTGAATAAAGTCTTCTTTGCCTCTTTAACCCTATCTAGTGCACTTTTTCTTTGACAGAGAGTTTGGTACTCCCTGCAGAAAAATGTAGATAAGCTGAGTGTTCTTTCTTATTTTCAGAAGCAAACATGGCAAGCCAAAGTCCCCTCTTCTGCTACCAATACGAGGTCCCAGGGCCCAACTCATCTGTTTTAATTCTGTTGGAATTTAATTCCATTGTCTTTGGAATTTTAAAACTCACTCGCTGTTGAAATTAATTCAGTGACTTATTTCTGGATTCTTTAATTTATTAATGTGTCCATTAAACATCTATACATACAACCTACCATTGAATGCAAACCTCTATAACTATCAATCTACAAAGTTTTAAATTATAAAAGACAGAGCTTACTCTATTTGTTACAAATCAAAACATGCCTAGACAATGTACAGTTTCTCCCTTGATGCCAAATACAAACACTGTCATTTGCATATTGGCTCCAATAACAACTTGGGGTTTGAGGTAAGTTGCTTCTCCTCTTTGTGCTTCAGTTTCCTCAGCTGTAAAATGAAGAAATGATACTAGATTCTCCTTTACTTTTTTGTATTATAAAAGTGATTTTCCTTTTACGTTAGCATGGTAGGGGGATAAGAGTGAAGCAGAATTAGTGTGGGGGGTGCAGGGTTTAGACCTAAGATTTCCCCCCCCAACGAGGGCTGGCACAAACCCAGATACTATCTTGACCCATAATCAAATCAGTAATGAAATGAAAGGCATTCACATTAATTTTGCAGATGGCATCTACATAGAGTACCTCACTAACATACTAGAACAGTAAGTCTCAACCTTAATTGTATGTTGAAATCACCCGGAGAGCTGTAAGAGGATCCTAATGCTGAGGACTGATACCCCGAGAGTCTCATATAATTGGTCTGGAGTACAGCCTGGGTTTCAGGATTTTTGTAAAGCTCCCAGCTGATTCTGATGTGCAGCCAGGGTTGAGAACCAGTGCCTTAATATCAAATCTAAACTCCTGAATGCATTTCAGAGGTGCTCAATGACAGGCAGTTATAAAACTAACCCTAAAGAATACACAGAAATGCATATATAAGAGCAGTGAACTGTACTAATATTCTAGGCAGTGTAGGTGGAACAGAGAAGCAGCTGGGGATGACTACGAACAAAGACATGATAGCCTGTATAAAGAGAAGAAAGTAATAATACACAGAAAAACAATGTGACATACCCAGCAAGGGCAGGCCAAGCCCAGAAGAACAGGTAGAAGAGGAAGTGTGTGTGCACATGGAGTGCCTACTGTATTAGGCATTTTACTGACGTCCTTCTGTTATATTTGTAACATTTCATGGTGGCCTGTGTTATCAGATAGCTATCGTTATCTCTACTTTATAATGAAGAGACTGACTCGGAGACATTATAAAACTTCCCCAAGGTTAGCCAGGGCCCATGCTTGCACTAAAGTTCAGGTCTGTCCAAAACTCATACTCTATTTTGTCCAGATTATTAATGAAATTACTAAGAACAGACCTGAAATTCATCATTGTGACAACTACCTCTTCCCACAAGAGAGTTAGACACTCACTCTTATCATGTGCTTGCACTCAGTTCACTGTCTACTTTTCAGAGCCTGGACAAAGCCAGGAAAATATATACTAATTTGATTAATAAGACTAAATATTATCATGTTAAATTTAGCTATGCCTACTCAGAGTCACTATATGAACAAAAGATTTTATAATTCTATGAAGATAAAATATATTAGACTTTCTTTGCACATTATAAAGATGCTATATTCATAACTTAGTTTGTCCTGATCAGCTTATCAGTGCTCAACTTTTTACTATCATTTGAAGGTTTGGCCTCTTAACCTCTTTTAAAAATATAAGTGATATGTCCTCAGGGCTGCTTTTCTTCTTGTAACATTTTTTATCTGCTGTTCCCCATTGTTCTGAAATTGCCTGTGCATACAGGCTAGTTAAAAGTGATTTTGTCTATTTGAACAAAAGATCACGTTTCTTTCATTTTTTCAGCATCCTTGGATTTACGTCTTTTTGATTTAATAATTAAGTGCCAGATGCTTCCAAGGGAGTCCTTTTGTACTCTATCAATACATATTTTATAAGTCCTTATGCTTTCCTGACTTACACATTAATTTGATATCTAAGCCCCCGTAGTCTCATCCATCTTCTCATTTGTAAATGTTGCTTCTCAGCAGCTCTTTTCCCTGGAAACTTTCTAAATACAAATTCCTTTCTTGGTTTGCTCTTTCCCTTTGACAAGTCGAAATTTATTCTGGTTTCTCTTCCCCTTATCTTCTTTCTGCAAACCATGAACCTACAATCTGTGTCTTTTTGTTCCATGCCTTTTCTGTCTCATTTGTTCTGTGCAGTATTGCTTTAGTTCTTGGCTCTGTGCTACAAGAGATGGTGTTTTGAGCTCCTTTCATCCCTCTTCTTCAGAGAAATAGAAGCAATTGAACTTCCCCAGCTCTGATTCATAGGTGCTTTCACCTGCTTGAGGCTTTTGATGTTCTGTTGCTCATTTGATTCACCAAATAACTGAACATTCCCAAATTTACTTCCTGGCCATCTACTTCCTTTGTCAGGCAGTATATTTTCATAATGTCTTTCAACACCTAACAGACACTCAATTCAAAGTGGGACACAGAGGGGAGCAGGGATGGGGCAGCCCCCCTCCCCAGCACTGTCTTTTTTGATTAGTTGGCAGTCAAAAAAGGCTCCTGGGTGCCAGTTGTCAAAGTCCCTGAGCTAAAAGCAAGAAACAACTGGACAAAGAGATAATTTCTCTTCCAGAAAAAACTCCAGGCATCAAGCCAGAAAAAAATAAGTGCTACCATGTTTAATAGCTTAACCCTGGCCGGGGGCGGGGGGGGGGGGGGGGGGGGGGGGAGAGCAGTTTGCTAACACTGTTTTTGTGGAATCTAGAAAGTGAT
>NW_016823925.1:1527013-1588473 GCF_001698545.2 Rhinopithecus bieti | reverse complement strand
TCGCGCCGGGGGGGGGGGGGGGGGGGGGGGGTGGCGGTGAAAAGGAATAAGAAAGGTGCATGAATTGCTAGAACCTGGCTGAAAGCCAATCCATCCCAGGATTCAACCTTTTGTGAGAGGCAAAAAAAGTCTGAGTTATACACATCAGCAGCACTTTGAGTTGCATTCCTCATTTAACCCTCAACGTCCCACATCCTCATTATCCAAATAAAATTATCAAGATATGTCCCATCCTAGAAATTCCATTCACTAGGTTTTAAGTGGTGGGAGATAAAGGACCCAGGGAGCATTGACCTTTAGTAATACAAATAAAAAGAGAACCCAACAAAAAAAAAACAAAGTATAAAAAAGAAAAAGTGATTAAAGTCATGACAGTCCAAAAGAAACGCCATAACAGTGCCAAATTCTGCATTTATGCAAGGTCAGATAAGAAAGAAATTTGGGATTTCTGGATATAAAGTACTCCGTGGATGCCAACAATGTCATCATTCTTGATTTTGCTGGATATGATAAATGAGACTGTGTGCAGAGGGCACACATAGACTCGAAAGCACTGTACCTGTGCGTATCAATTCTCAAACTAATTTTCACAGCCCATTTTTTAAGAAAAGCAATAAAATACTCCTTAAGTTATCCAGTGCATGACATACAATGGTGGAGGCTGGCAGCTAAGCCCAAGCCCTTAACATCAACACCTGTTGCTACCATAGTCACACGATAAACAACCTTAGAAATCTCTGAAGATAAAATCACTGGGAAAATAAAGTGCACAGCAAGTTTGTTCTCAGGAGAAATGTGTTGCCATTTTGACAACTATTATGCAAAATGTGAAGCAGCATGAAGTACATCACAATTAATTTTGTTTTCAGCAAATGTTGACTCTAAATTGTGTTAGATATAGTTAATAATAGCATAGCTCTTTGAACAGAGAATAACATATTGGCACAAAGGAATGTTTCTATTAATCATCAGATTGAAATGATCATTTCAGAAGTTTGTTTAGAACATTTCAGTAGCATCTAATAGAAGAAAAAAATGTAAACTCTAAAAGCATTTTTCAGCAATCCAAAATGTTCATCAAATGCTATTTCTGAAGACAGAACTACATGTTGTTGTTGTTGTTTTAAGATCTCCATAAATCTTAATGTGTATGTATCAAGTTGCTTAAAAGGTCAGGCGACCTCCCAGAACCAGCAGTTCGAGTTCCTAGCAAAGGTGACAGTGAAGTCTGCTTCTGTCTCTCAGATATGCCCTTCACCCTCTGTCATAAGATGTGGTTTGGTACAGTCACAGGCTGAAAACATGAGGGGTGGAATATTGCACTATAAAAGGATTTCTCTTCTACTTTTTGTTAAGGATGTCAATTTTTTAATTAGATTGAAGTATTCTCTATTATATTTTACCCTGGTGCTCAGCCAGTTATGCCATCAATAAAATGTCAAAAGATTATTTGAGCCAGTATTTATCATTGTTACATTAACTGAGGACAACGAAGGAATATTTATTCCTTCCAGTTGTCCAAATTGGCCAAGTTGGTCAAAGGACATTATCTCGAAGCACTATATTATTTTATAAAATTCTTTGACAGTTCCATGATTCTATCACCAAACTGAAAAGATCCTTAGGACAGAGGCAACGGTTAACAAAGAGACATATAGTAAGTGCTTACTAAATGTCTGTTAATGCTTTCACTTTTTCCCAATGGTTTCATATAATTCTAAGTCTTTTAAATTAAACCTATAAGTGTAGATTTACATGCAATTTTGACAATAATACAAAGAAGTTTGGTGTACCCTGTACCCAGCTTTCATCAATGGTAAGATCTTTCAACAACTACAATGTAACCAGGATGTTGAAATTAACACTACTATTCTTACTCAGATGTTCACAGTTTTCTTAGAACTCAGTTGGGTGTTTGTATGTGTATCAAGTTCTATACAATTTTATCACAAATGTAGGCTCATAGAGCCACCACCGTGGTCAAGACACAGAATAGTTCCATCACCAGAGGGATCACTGTATTGGTCTTTTAAAACCACACCCACCTAACCCCCACTTTTTCCCACCACTAATCTGTCCTCCATTGCTCTAATTTTATCAAAGAATGTTATATAAATGGAATTATACAATATGTAACATTTTGGGATTGGCTTTATTGGCATAATTTCGTCAAGACTGATCTAATTGATTGTATGTTTCAATACGTCATTCCATTTTATTGCTGAGTGATTTTTTTCTAGAGTGAATGCTCAAAAATACTATTGCTGATACTCAATTGTATGGTAATTGAATGTTTAGTTTACAAGAAACTGCCAAAGTGTTTACCAGAGTAGAGTAGTTGTACCACTTTTAGTTTCCACCAGCAATGTGTGAGTGATCCAGATTCTGCACATCCTTTGCCAGCATTTGGTGGTGTCCTTTTTTTATTATTTTAGTCATTCTGATAGGCATGTACTGATATCTCATTGTGGTTATAGTTTTCATTTCCCTGGTGGCTAATGACATTGAGCATCTTTTCAGCTGATTTGCATTTGTACATCCTCTTTGGTGAAATGGTTTTCCTGTTTTCTTGTTCATTTTTCTAATTGGACTGTGTTTTCTGTTGTTCAGTTATTGACTTTTGCTATCAATTTTAAGAATTATTTATGACATGATTCTATTTTAGGTACTCTTTGGAAGTTTTAAGCCACTGGAGAAACTGTGGTTGATTCCAATTTAGAATTGTAGATCTTACATCTTTGAAAGAGCCAACAGAACATCTGGCCAAATCTCATCTCTCGCAAGCAAAGTTGCTTATGTTCACTTAGCAGACAAAGCAACAAACCCAGCAGAAGTACATGGTTTACTCAAGTCAAATACAGTTAGTGGATGAAGAAGGGGTTGGACTCACCACCAGTGGAGAAATTAGCCACCCTTTCTTGGCCTCAGAACTTCACCTGCAAAATAAATATGATAATACGAATGCCCTCTACCTCCAAAAGAAGTTAAATCCAACAGGTAAATCACAAGGTTTATGAGGCCATTTATTCCCAATTCCATAGTGACACTTCCCAAGAAACCAACGTCATCTGTTAGTGGTGGTAGAGGTGACCTTCTTTGGTCCTGGCCCATAGCTTTATGATTGTCAATATAATTAGATATAATGAATGTTCACGAGTAGCGGAGCTTTGGAGCTTCTGTTCTGCAGTTAATGTTTATACCACCAATTAACACTGACTGTTCTTAGAATACAACAACCAAGCCTGTTAAAGTTCTGAGAAATGAAAAGAAATAGAGTGAAAGGTGAAAAAGAGTTGGAGCCGGGACTGATGCCCTTCCTCATTTGGTGTTACTCCATCTTCAGGCACCAAATAAAAAGATCCCATTATTGGAAACAGAATATGAGGAGGCCTGGGAGAATACATGTTGAATCTCAGGCCAGCCAAGAATATCAGACACACACAGAAGAAGAGGACCCATCTACCTTTTTGTTTCCTTTCAATGAGTCACCCATCTCGCACAGTAGGGCAGGTACAACCAGAAGAAACTCATTGTTCCTGAAGTAATGCTGATTGAAGTGATAAGCTATGGGACATTGCAGTTATTTCTTAAAATAACAGAAATATTTCAGATTCATTCTCTAGTTGGTTACACATTGGAGTATTTTACCTGGGGGCCTTGACCACTAAACCAGTACTTTCCCTGCTGCATTAGTTTTCAATTGCTGCATAATAAATCACCATAGACCGAGTAGCTTTAAACAACACACATTTTTATCTCACAATTTCTGTAGGTTGAGAATCCAGGCATGGCTTAACTGGATCCTCTCCTCTGGTCTTCCAAGGCTACAATAAAGTTGCCAGCCAGGCTACATTCTCATCTGAAACTTTTGATTGTCCTTCCAAGCTTCTGTGGTTGTTCGAAGCGTTCAGTTCCTTGTGGTTGTAGGACTGAGGCCCTTAGCTCTTGGAGGCCAGCTGCAGTTCCCTGCAACGTGGTCCTCCTCTTAGGCAGTTCACACAATGGCTATTTGCTTCTTCAAGGCCAGCAAGGGACGTGTTCTCCAGCCTGCTTAAGGTGGAGTTTTACATAATATCACATAATTATGGGAGTGACCTCCCATCACCTTTGCCATATTCTATTGGTTAAAAAGCAGGTCACAGCTTCCATCTGTACTCAAGGGAGGGAATTATACAAAAGCATGACTCACTGGAGGCCACCTTAGGTTGTATCTGCCATACCTACTAATTTTTAATTATGAAGGAAAGGAAAGTTCTTTCCTTCTAAACATTCGTGCGAGGAAATCAAGAGCTCAGAGTGAAAGGAACAACAGTAAGATTATTTTAAAGACAACAGCTGTTCAACTATCTTCCAGCACTTCGGGCTTTGAAAACAGCAATGGGTGGGGAAGAATCAAGAAACAAATACAAATACTCAGGGACTTGCTAATAGCATGCGAGGTATCTCCTGTGGATCAGCATCAACAGTGAAAACAATGACAAATTTTTACTCATTGTTTGCCTGGAGAAAACAGTATGGTTCAGTGACCATTTTGTAGAAAAACAAATGTTTTCCTGCCATTTTGTAGGAAAACAAGATGGTTTTGCACAGGATTAAAGAATAATGTTTGACAGTTATTTTGATAAATACATAGAAATAGTTCTGGCTAATCCTTTAAGACATTCCCTCCAATCCCAGTTTTTCTACAATATCTTTTTTCTCTCTCAAATCTCAAAACAAATAAAGTATCTTTCTCTTCTCTCCTACTTAATATCAAGATGATAGTAATGCTACTTAATGAAAACTTTTATTGCATGGACAGGAAAGAAAAATGAAAATTATGTCTCAATATGCACAGGAAATTGAGCCAACCACCCTCTCCTTCCATCTTACAGGAAAAAAAAACACTGATGATGTCATCCAGAAATAATTCTTCCCAAGAAATTTCTCCATGCTTTTTCATCTAATTTAAAAAACTTTAGATTTTATTTACCAAAGTTCCAACATCACCATTTTCAGTCACCCATTCTCACAGTTTCAACCATCAGTGTACATGTCCTCCAAGTGAAATGGCCAGACTAAACACTCAATCATTTCCACAATTTGCAAGACCTCACCACGTATGTATATAACTGATGGCACAAGAGCAACATATCCAAAGGGAAAGTTACTCTGTTTAGTTTATTTTTCCTTCTGTGTTCCCTATTATTACTAAAAGTGCCATTCTCCTCCCAGTTTCTCATACCCAAAATCTGTCATCTTCACTTTGTACCTCTCTGTAACCCCTCCAAATCCTGCCATCTCAATCTCTTTAGTTTTGGAGGCATGTACCCTGGCCTTTCCACTCTCCTTGCTACTGGTTCAGCTCCTGCCCACCTTCCTCATCCCCTGTGGCAGAGAATGAGCTCCTTTCTTCTTTCTGTCCCTTTTCTGATCAATACCAAACACTGCTCCCAACGTGGTCTTTTTGAAACACTTTATATCATGGCATGGACCTGTTGGAAAGCAATCAGCAACTCCCTGAAACATGGAAAATAAAATTCAAACCTCTTGGGTGGGTATTCAAAATTTTCCAGAATATGGTGCCCTTTATACTCCTAGCACTATCTTCCATGATAATGACACTTCCGCACTGCCACTCTGTATTAGTCTGTTCTCACACTGCTATGAAGAAATACCCATGAAAGGGCAATTTGTAACAAAAGTTTAATTGACTCACAGTTCCACATGGCTGGGGAGGACACAGGAAACTTCAGTCATGGCAGAAGGCACCTCTTCACAGGGCAGCAGGAGAGAGAATGAGTGCCAGCAGGGGAAATGCCAGGTGTTTATAAAACCATCAGATCTTATGAGAACTCACTATCATGAGAACAGCATGGGGAAACTGCCCCATGATTCAATTACTTCGACCTGGTCCACGCTTGACATTGATTATTACAATTCAATGTGAGATTTGGGTGGGGACACAGAGCTAAACCATATCACATCCCATCACAGCCATTCTCTTACCAATCTTCAACCTACCTCATCTAATTTTACCTTTACATGCCTTAAATGTTGTCACTGCATGGAATTCCATATGTATCCATGCTGATGTCAGAGTTCTCATCTTGTAGCAATTTCAATAGCCACGTGCTTCGTGAAGCTTCCCAGATTTCCTCATCTTACCCTGACTTTGGGAGGGAATGTAAAGCAGTGGAGCACGTCCATGCTACTCCTTACTAAAGGAGAAGAGGTTCCTCCCTTCCTGTGTGATGTCATCAACAAGTCTTTGACTAAGTAAAGGTTCTTTTTTTCAGAAACTTTCCTAGGAAACAAATCTTCAAAATTCACCCATTCACTAAACAGTCTTTAGCCTTTCCATTATATTACAGGAACTAATTGTCAGTGTTAAGAGAACAAATACATGAGTTTTGACCACAGGTGGCTCAGGGTCTATAGGAAAAACAGTTAGACAAATGGCAATTATAATTTAGTGTGACAAAGACCTATAATAGATAGTAAATGAATCAAAAGACTCAAGTATTCTGATCAGAGATGGGGGAAGGGAGGTGACAGAAGGCTTTACTGAAGAAATGACATTTAAGTTGGGCTCAAAATACTATATACAAAATAATATTTTGGAGCACTTATTATATGTCAGGCACTATAACAAGCACTTTACAGTACATGTATTTCTTTTATGTGACACAACTACCATATTAATTTGGTATTATTATTATCCCATTTTACAGATTAGAAAAAATAATGAGGCTCACAGAGGTTGGGCAACATATCCCAACCCACACAGTTAATAAGTGGTAGAATTGGGATCAATGCTGTGTCATTAAATCCACAGTCCAAGCATTGACCACTGCTTCAGCCAGAGCTCTAGACTAGAACAACTGAGTTGTCCATTTTCTCCAGTTCAGCCTCCCCGCAAATTTAGATGTTGAGTTTAGCACTGGATGTTTCCTCACAAAAAAGTACTCTGAAACACAAGCGACAGATGGCCACATCTACTTCATTAGCAATTGCATTGAGAAAATTTGGAAGGAGGTCACACAGACATCCCTCAACTAATAGCTCAAAATTTATCATTAGATGTTTCTATGCTTCTAGGTCACTTGCCACCCAGTTGCCATCTCGGTGTTTCTCTTTCTCCCTCTTCCCTCCCAAGACTCTTTAGTAAGGCCACTCCTCTCTTCTTCCTCCTCTGATATACAGAGCTATTCTCCTCATGCACATGCAAATCCATCAGAGTCATCATTAAACAAAATGACTTCTCATCAACAGCAGCGATCCTTATTAAAATAAAGTTTATCAGCAAACTTCAGCACCAAAATTTACTTCAGGACTTAATCTATCATGCCAAATAGACTTTACAGTATATTTCTTTCCCCAAAATGCTATCACCAAAAGGAACTCTGGTAAATCAAATTTCCTCTATAGCTGTACTATATTAAAATGATTTTCATATTTTCAAATCTATGAATGTGATTTTCTCTAATGCTTTTATGTATATGCAACTTTTCAGCCAGATCTAGTCAGGAACATAAACTATACTATTGTTAAAACAGAAAGATTTTAACAGAGATAAGTTGGCTGAATGGGTATTAAAGATCTGAGAAGGCAAAGGGGGAACAAACACAGAGGCCACACAACGATATTAACTACGGGAAGCAGCTACCCCCATAGGGCTGGGAGAATAAAGGGGAAACACTGGAGTGATTAGAACTAGAAGCTCAGAGAGGAACTCAGGAGCCAGGATCCTGACCTCGGGGAAGTGGTACTGATGCGACTGGTTCTGGAAGTGTGGAAAGAAACTCACAAGTGGAACTACCTACCACTGCTCAGTTTAGAGGCCATTCCTGGGGCACTGTGGCAAGGACACGAGGCAAGCAGGACAGAGTAAGTCCCTTCTCCTGCCTTCCAGTCTTCCTCTATTGCCCATATTAAAAAAAGAAAAATGTGCTTTGCAGAGTCACACCACTACAAAGCCAAGTAGAAACAGTGTGCAAAGGTCACCAGGAGAAGCCCAGATCCGGCATTCATCCGAAGAGTCCAGTCAAGATTCAGAGGACATCGTGTCAGTTCAAGTGAGGCAGGTCTCACTAACACAGGCCTCCATAACAACTGTTTCAGAACTGACTGAGTGGTTGAGTTAAATATTGAAAGTCGGTGCCCTTATACAAAGGCTGGGATGTAACAAAAGCCCACCAAGAGCTTTGCCTGGGCCTTTCCTGGGCCTTAAAGCATGACAAAATAATGAAGGAATTCTTAACAGGACCCATTTAGGATTAAACAAGTTTTACTGGGGGCCTGAAGAAACTTCCCAGGCCTCCACAAACAAGTTTATTGGGGATCTGAAGGAACTTCCGAAACGTTTGTGATCTAGCAAGAGGCAAGATAAGGCTAATCACTCCAGCAACTGAACCCATTTAGATTAAGTAAATTTACTGAAGCTGCAGAGGAAGGTCTTCAGGACTCAGACATCAGTTACAGATGAAAAGAAGTGACTCACTTATGTCTTTAGATGAATGCATACTTAAATGTAGAAATATAGGTAACATATAGGTTAGAAGGTATGTTGTAAGCTCTGGAAAACTTTGTAATTTTGACTTGGTCTGGCAATTATTTCCAGGCCTTCTCCCTGCAGCTGGTTGCAGAAATAAAAACTCTCCTCCTCCCCAGTTCATCTGGATCTTGTTATTGGGCCACAAGAAATAGCAGCCTGACCCTCAGTTTGGTCTAGGAACACAAGGACTCCATCACCATCCACCTACCAGGCAGCTTCTTTTTTTTCCCTCCCTTCCTCCCTCTCTTCCTTCTTTCCTTCCTCCCTTCCTTCTTTCCTTCCTTTTCTTCCATCCTCCTCTTCATCTTTCTCCTCCCCATCTCCTCCAGCTGATACAGTATTTTTTATTTTCCCTTTAAAGTTTAACTGAGCTATATAACAAACCAACCTTTTTTTTTCCCCCCCCCAGCTATGGCTTCAGTTCCTATCCTACAACTTTACATTATCATAGGCTGTGCATGTGCAAGATAAGGAGCACAGTATATTCATTCTGTAAGTAAATCAGCCCCCAAAAGAAACTCAAACCTACATCCAGAATGAACTAATATTTCCCTTAATGGAACTGGTAAAATTGAAGTTGGATGAATCACAAAACAGTCTCGATGCACAAACATCTTTGGTGTTTGAATTTGGGAATAGATTTGGCCCCAGAAGTTGGCATCGCTACCACTGTTCCGTGAGCTACATCCATCATAGTGAATAAAGGAAAGATGAGGAGACGACAGTGGTTAACCTGTGGACTAGAATTTCCAGAAAATATATTAATACTACAATCTTAATGAAACCTAGAAAATTAGAAAATGAGGTTTAAATTTTAAACTTCATCTTATCTTTTCTTCCCTTGCAGTAACCTTTCTCTTCCATATCACCTATTTTCTACGGTTTTTCCTTTCTTTCCTACCATACCCTATGTGATCATCCATTGAGACGATTCTTTTCCTTTTCATGTATCTTTTTCTAATTGAGGTTTAATTAACCAAAGGTAAATTGCATAGATCTTAGGTATTCTGTTTGATAACTTGTAAGTATTGTATATACCTATACATCAACTACCTGAAACAAAAGTATTTACAACATCCCGGAAAGTTATCCTCTGCCCCTTTTCCAGTCAATTCCTGCACCCAGCTTCCATAAACCACTTTCTATTTTCTATCACAACAGATTAATATGTCTAATTTTATATCTCACATAAATGGGAATCATAACAGCATTTATGAGTGGGGTCTGTTTTTGCTTAACAATGTTTTTAAGGTTCATCCATGATATTGTGTGTTTCAGTAATTCATTTCTTTTCATTACTGAGGAGTATTCCATTGTGTAAAGAGACCATAGTTTAGTTACCCATTCTCCTGCTGATAGACATGCATGTTGTTTCTGATTTGAGGTTATGAATAAAACTGCTATAAACATTATTGTACAAGTTTTTTGTGAACACATCTATTCATTCTCTTAAATACCTACGTCTGGAATTGCTGAGTTCATAAACATAGTTTTTCACAGTGACTATACCATTTTACATACCAGTTACGCTTCATCTTCACCACTTGGTCTTTTTTTATTGCAACCCTTCAATATGTGTGCAATGGTTTCTTATTGTTATTTTAATTTGCATTCCCTGGTAACTATATGTCTTACCTTTTTCTGTGTTTGTGGGCCATTCATATATTTCTTTCATGAAGTGTCTGCTCAAGCATTTTTCCCATTTTTAATTGGAATGTTCATCTCTTTGAGCACTTTTAATAGTTTATTATAGATTCTGGATACAAGTCCTTCATCAGATATGTGTTCCAAAGTTTTCTTAGTCTGTGGCTTTTCTATTCATGTCCATAATAGCATCTTTTTAATGAAAGTTTCATCTTTTTCTATTTTCCAAATTTATAGTCTCTCACTTTCCATTCTCTCCTGCTCCTCTCTCTCCCTCAGAGCTTTGGTCTTGCCCTTGGTAGGCAGTGCCTGTTCACCCCACTCCATGGCAGGGCTGGGACAATAGGCAGGCCTACAGCTGCTGAGAGGATCTCTGTGTTGAAAGCCTTTGAGAACAAGTGACTGCAGTTCACATGATGCAGAGTAGGGGTTGGCAGAGAAGAACCTGGAAGTGGCTTCCCCTGAAGTCTGGGGGTGTTTAATAGAATGTATCAAATTTTAAAATATACTTAGTGCTTTTGTTTCCAATCCAAGCAATTTCTCCCTACCCCAAAGTTGCGAAGATATTCTCCTATACTTTCTTCTAGAAGTTTTATGATAAGGATTGTGTTTAGGTCTATCATGATTTTTACGTATGGAATAAAATAGAAGGCGATTTTTCTTTTCTGTGCAGATGGTCAGTTGTTTCAGCAACATTTATTGAAGTGATTTTTCTTTCACCATTGAATGGGGCACTTTGATAAAGAATCAATTGACTTCACATAAAGAATCAATTGACTGCATATGTGTAGGCCCAGGTCTGGAGTTTCTATTCTATTCCATTGGTATACTAACTACCCTGAGCCCAGCTCTGCATTGACTTCATTACTATACAGTAAGTTGTGACATCAAATGGTGTAAGCCCTTCAACTTTGTTCTTTATTCAAAATTGTGTTGGTATTCTATGTTCTTTGTATATTTTGTATAAACGTTAAAGTCAAAAAAATACTGTTAGAATTAGACTCAAAAAAATACTGTTAGAATTCTGAAAGGGATTGCATTGAATCTATACATTAGCTTAGGGAGAATGGATACTTGAATAATATTGAGTCAACTCAATTTATGAATATGGAATAGTTTTCCTTTTATTTTGTACTTATTTTTCTCAGCAGTGTTTGTTTGTTTTGTTTTGTTTTTGAGACAGAGTCTCGCTCTGTCACCCAGGTTGGAGTGAAGTGGCACAATCTCAGCTCACTGCAACCTCCACCTCCCAGGTTTAAGCAATTCTCCCGCCTCAGTCTCCTACAAGTAGCTGGGATTAGAGACACATGCCACCAAGCCTGGCTAATGTTTGTATTTTTAGTAGAGACAGTGTTTCACCATGTTACCCAGACTGGTCTTGAACTACTGACCTTAGGTGATCCCCATATCTCGGCCTCCCAAAGTGCTGGGATTACAGCTGTGAGCCACTGCACCCAGACTACTCAAGCAGTGTTTTTTAAGTACCATGTGAAGGCCTTACACATCTGTCATAAATATATTCCTAGCTATTTAATATCTTTGGATACTATTATGAATTGTATTATTGTCATTTTCAAATTGTTGATTTTTTCCATATTAACCTTGTATTTTATGACTCTAACATTCACTTATTAGTTTTAATAGAATTTTTGTTCATAGTGTTTACTATGTACACATGCTTCCCATGAACAAAAAAGTTTAGCATGTTCACTATGCTAAATTCACTTATTAGTTCAGCAGAGTTTTAGAGGATTTAATTCCATAGTGTTTTCTATGTATGCAATTATGTCCCTACTTTATCTTTTCCAATCATTACACCTTTTGTTTTAATTTTTCTTGCCTCCAACATAATGTTAAATAGGGAAAGCTGACACTCTTGTCTTGTGCTTAGACGCAAGAATGAATTTAGTGTTCTGTCAAGTAAGTGTGATGTTAGGTTTTAGTGCTTTTGTTTTGCTTTGAGGATGCCCTTTATCAGATTGCAGAAAATTTTTTTCAATTCCTAGGGTGCTCAGAAGTATTGAATTTTGTCAAATGCTTTTGCGGCATCTGTTGAGATAACTATTATTTTTCTCATTTATTCTTTTAATGTGGTATTTACATTGATTTCTTTTTTAACATAAAATCAACCTTGCTTTCTTGGAATCAACCCATTTGATTATTATTTACTATCTTTTAAAAACATTGTTAGATTTAATTTGCTAATATTTTGATAAAGATGTTTGTGTATATTCATGCAAGATATTGTTTTCTTATTTTGGTGTATTATTTTGACAGATTTTATTATCTGCATTATGCTTGTTTTACGAAATGAGTTGGGAAGTGTTTTCTTCTACTTATTTTCTCATGAGTATGTTTCTTCATTAACAGTTTGATAGAATTCACTAATAATGATATCTGAGCCCGGAGTTTTCTTTGTAGAATGGTTATTGATTACACATTCAATTTCTTAAATGATACAGAAATTTTGGAGATTTTTCTATTTATTCTTTTGATCATTTTGATAATTCATGTTTTTTAAGAATTTGTCCTTTTTAATCTACATTGTCAAATTTATTGGTAGAAGTTGCTCAAAATATTGTTTTTTAACATTAGTAAAATCTGTAGTAATATCTCTTTCAGTTTTAATATTGATAATTTGTATTTTTTCCTATTCTCTATTTTTTCCAGAGGTTTAATTTTACTAATCTTTAATATTCAACTTTGACTATGTAGGTTTTTTCTATTGTTTGTCTGTTTTCTATTTCATTGATTTCTGCTCTTATTTTTTTGTTTCATTTGAATTTAGCTTGGGTTTAGTTTATCCATTGTTTTTAATTTTTTAAGGTAGAAGCTTAGACCATTGAACTTATGCTTTAGTCTTACGGAGTTTCCCAAATAAATATTTAATTGCCATAACTTGCCCTCTAAGCACTTCTTTCATGGCATCTTACAAATTAGTTCTGGATATTACAGCCTGTTTAATTTATATAGTCTAATTTCAAATAATAATGTTTAGATAATTTCATTATATAGTCTTCCTGCAAATAAATTATATATTATACAACTTTATATAAAATGTAACCTTACAACAGTATAATTCCATTTATCTTTTGTCACTCTTTGTGCTATCTTGTTTTATGTTTTACTTCTATATGTTATAAACTCCACAATACCTTACTTTTCCTAAATAATATTTTCAAAATAAACTTATTTGTGTATGTATGTCTATAAAAGGGAGTAATTAAAACATAGTTCCATTATATTACCCAGGTATTTACTTTTTCTGATGCTTTTCATTCCTTCCTGCAGATCTGGGATTCCGACTTGTCTATATGAAATCATTTCCCATCAGTCTGAAATACTTCTTTTGCACTTCTTATAATGCATGTGTGCTGGAGATGAATTATTTCAGCTTTTGCCTGTCTATGAATACTTTAAGTTTCATATTTGAATATTAATTCACTGAATATAATATTTTAGGCTGACAGAGGATGTTTTGTCAGTATGTAAAAGGTTCAATTTATTTTTCTTTTGATGTGTATTATTTCTGGTGAGAAATCACTAGCAATTGTCCCTCTGTATGCAAAATATTTTCTCCCTCATAGCTGCTTTTAAAATCTGCATTTTATCTTTGGTTTCTAGCAGTTGGTCTATGATGTACCTAGGTGTTGCCTTCTTTATACTCATTCTGCAGATTTCCTGAAATTCTGAAGTACCTCACAGTATTGTTTTCACCTCTCCCTGTCCCCAGTTTTGAGGACCTACTCACAGCACTCAGTGAAGACCAATGAGAAAGAGTGGGGTTGGAGGGGGTGGTAGTTCAGTCTCATCTGAATCTGGGGCTTTTCTGGATTCTAATCTGTCACACCAGCCCACACACAGCTGTTAAAATTTTGTTAAAATTAGTCTGTTTTTTCTTATCTTCTCTATGGCAGATCCCTCCTCCTCCTCCTCCCTCTGTCTCAGTCAGGATTAAGAGCCACTGTAAATCAACTCTTTCTTATGAAGGGTTTGCCACTTTCTGAAGTCCAATTTATTTAGGTTCCTTTGTGCCCTTGGCTTTTTAATTATAATTATGTAACTTACTCAGATTGTTTTGGTTTTTAGGTTGAAAGCAAAAGTCCATTGCAAATTTGTTCACCAGAACAGAAATAAGTCCGTCATGAGATTTCTTAAACTATATCCCTTCCACATATCCCCAGATGCCTTGAAAGAAGCAGGGAAAGAAAGAAAATTCTGAGATTATCAGTATTTTATCGAAACTGTTAATATATGAAAAGATACTATTTAAGTTATTGCATCCAAGTATATCAAACTAAAATATTTCTCACTACAAAAGGCGGCAGATCTGTTAATTAAAAATTAAATTATTCCTCTGAACATTTGAGTGAAATGTGAACAAATTTGTGTCCCCACTATACTACCAATTTGTATATTTAAACATATTATAATTTCTAATACTGATTCTGAATTTTCAGCAAGTAGCCATATAATACAGATGTTAGGAGAGAATGGGCTCTGTAGCTAGACCCCATGTCTAAAAATCCTGGCTCCTTCAGTTTTTAATTTGGTGATCTTTAATAATTTGCTTAAATTTTGTTATATTTTCTCATCTTTAAAATAGAGGTAATAATATTACTCAAGTAAGGCTCTCAGAAAAGTCCCTGGTATGCAATAAGGATTCAATAAGGGCTACTGTGAAGTTAAGGATGATTTATCAGGAGCCTTATCAGAGTTATCACCATCATCCCCTATCACCACCTTCAGGCAAATAGGCAAATTGAATGGACGGTGCAGACCAAAAAGATGACATGAAGCTCCTGTTAAAGGAGACCTCCAATAAGCCTTAATTAACATCAATAAGCTTATAATTAACATCAAATTCTGCAAGATAAGTTAGTTTCATTTGTTAACTAATGAGGCAGTACCTAAATACTTTTGACTATCTCCATCCATGTATAGGAGAGAACAAGAAAAGCAAGAATTCCAGATGCTGTCCTATCTGCATCTGTCCATCTTTCATTACAGATGTTCCTCACCTTACAATGAAGTTATGCCCCAGTAATCCCATTCTAAGTTGAAAATTTTGCAATTTTGAAATATATGAAAATCATCCAACCTCCTGAACACTACAGCTTAGCCTAACCTACCTTAAAAGTGCTCAGAATACTTAACATTAGCCTACAGTTAGGCCAAATCATCTGGCACAAAGCCTATCTTATAATAAAGTGTTGAATATCTTATGTAATTTATTGAATATTCGACTGAAAATGAAAAACAGAATGGTTTTATGAGTTGTAAAGTCAAAAAACCATAAATTGAGCCATTTTAAGTCAGGAACTGTCTGTGTTTCTGAGAGTTTAACTGAGGAGCAGGACTGAAAACATTTCGCATCTGTGATTGAAATCTAGAGACTCTGCACTCTAAAAGTTTAGGTGCTGCAATTTAGATGGTCCCGAAAAGCACTGTTATCTTCTGTAACTCAGAGCAGTGACAACAACACAGCCAATAGAATTATATCCACTATCTGGCATTTATTATTTAGTTTTATCTCCTAAGGAGGGATAAAAGCCACAGGGTAAAAAAGAGGAAATACCTCTCTCACTATATTTTCTCTCCGAAGCTACTGCTGGGGATATGTTTGTAACAAAACACAAGCATTTTCTAAAAGGATGTATCCCCCTAGGTGCCTAAAAGATAGTGTCACCTTACAATTTAAAGGGATCAATCTAAACAAGAATAATATTTTTCAATATTAGTGTTCCCCTGGGCACAGTGGTGCATGCATGTAATCCCACCTACTTCGGAGGCTGAGGCAGGAGCATTGCTTGAGCCCTTCAGGAGTTCAAGACCAGGCTGGGCAACAATCATAGTGAGACCCACATCTTAAATAAAAATAAGAGTAATTTTAAAATTAATGTTCCACTTTTCATTTTCAGTCTTAAAACAATTTAAGACGAGGTTTGCAGATTGTGGCTTTTTTGCATAAATGAAGAACCATTCTTAGCAACCTGCTGTTTCTCCCTACTAGAACATAAGTTTTATCAGAATGGGGAGCTTTGTTTTGATCACTGATATACCCCCAATGTCTAAAGCACTGTCTGATACATAGAAGGCACCTAAATATTTGGTGAATGAATGAGTGAATGAATGAATCCATTTCTGTTACAGTATAGATGACTTTAGACTATTCTCTTCTCCCTGCTTTTCTTCAATGGAAAATCCCAGAATGGCTGGGCAGAGGGGAGGAGAAGAGATGCCATAGTTACAGTTGGGAAGATCATCCTATTTCATTTTTCCTAAATTTAAAGTATTTTTTCCTGTAACTGCCAAGGGTCTCTGAGTCACTTTTGGACTTGATAAAAAGGGATGATTCTTAGCAAGAAGTTTGAGCAAGGCCTATGCATACAGTTGGCTATAAGTCAGGTTTTTCCACATTAAATCCTAGCCCTACCTCCTCCAATGAAAGCAACATGACCAGTAGAGTGAAATATTTTAATGCAGGCAACATGTCACCTTCTGTGTAGAAAATACTCTAGAAAAATGAGAAAGCACTGGGTAAACCATGATAATGCTAGAATCCAACTGTAAATTTTAACAGAAAAGGCAACTACAGTATGGTTCAGTTGTCCCATCTATAGAATAAAAACAAGACAACCCAACCCCACCCTTCACAGGGATCATTTCTATCTTCACCAAAAGTGAGTCTTCATGTAAGAGAATATTATGGTTCTAGGACCAAATCATACACTCTCCTGATGTCTGTCCTAAATCTCAGAACCACTTTGGCCTATCCCATTATCTTCTCTACTACAACTGATTACTACTGCCAAGTTTTAGCATTCTCAATGGTATAAAAATTCTCACATCTGTATTCTCATTCTCCCAGTGGCCACTGTCCTACTCATATCCTTTCATGCAACAGTTCTTTTTTCTTTCTTTTTTTTCTTTTTTTTTTTTTTAAGATAGGTTCTTGCTGTGTCACCCAGGCTGGAGTGCAGTGGTATGATCATAGTTCACTGCAACCTTAACTCTTCAGCTCAAGATCCTTCCACTCAGCTTCCCAAATAGCTGGGACCACAGTCATGCCATCATGCCCAGAATTTTTTTTGTGGGGGCGGAGAGACAGAGTCTTGCTCTGCTGCTCAGGTAGTCTTAAACTCCTAGCCATAAGCAATCCTCCCATCTTGGCTTCCCAAAGTGCCAGGATTACAAGTGTGAACCATTACACCTGGCCTCTCAGAGACTCTGAAATTGCTGTTCCAGCTCGTGTCTCCTTTCAAATCTTCACCACAGCTACCAAAATTATCTAAGACAAGTCATCGTGTCACTGTCTTGCTAAAAGACCCTCATTAAGACTCCACAATGATTTCCCACTTTACTTACATAATTCAAAACAAAAGCATTATAAAAGAAAAACTTCCAAAATGTTTACTTATCATACTATGGAGAATGTTTCATGCCCATTCCTGATGTGTCTGTCTTATAAAGAGAGCTCAATTAGCATAACTCCATCTACTTACTTCACCTCAGGGAGTGAAGCCATCAGTGTGACTGGTTAATTTCAGAAAAGCAGGACATGCTTGACTCAGCTGCATCCCATAATTCCCTCCTCTAGGGAAGACATGCTTTAATTTGCAGGGACTTGCCCAAAGGGAAGAGGTCTGCCTCCCACCACACCCCTGGAACTGGGTTGCTGTATCAGCCCAATTCCAGAATTCAGAAAGGAGGTCCACTCAATTTTTATACTAAGGTACATTCCTCTAAACTAGTCTCTTTCTCTTTTTTTTTTTTTTTCAATAAAGGTGATATTTTGGACTTAATCTTTACATTTGGTTTTATTTCTCAAATTCCTTAAAATTGTTTCAAAAGAAAGGTGCTATATATTGGGGTAATGACAGTTATTATATAACTTCGTATACGTAAGGCACTCAGAGAAGCTCCTGGCACACATCAAGACATTAACAAATGATATGAGGATAATGAAGATTTATTGGGAGCTTTATCTGAGTTACTATCATCATCCATTATCAGCTTCAGGCAAACAGCCAGTTGGAAGAATGGAGAGTACTCGCAGTTGAGTTTCTATTCACAGGTCAGACAACTGGCAACTGGCAGACAACTGGAAAAGATGGACATATCCTGAGGTGGGAGCTCCTCCTTCTTGCTGCACTGTTGAACTGCTCCTACAGTGTTTGGCAAGACTAAGTACTGGGTCCTGAGATCATACTAACACCTGGGACAATTGTTTTAGGCACAAGGGACAAGCTTCTTAATTTAATGGGTATAATCAGTGCTGGGCTAACCATACGTGTCCCATGAACACTTTGAACTCTTAAAAGGTCAGGCTCCTGGGACATTTAGCATTCATTGAACCAATACAACTTTGAGGTCCTGAAGGAACGAGACCAACGCCAAAGCAGGCACATTATTAGGATGGAGATACAGAAGAAATTGCATCTCCCCAGATATTCAGGAACTTCTGTGGTAGGCTAGGAAGTATAAGACCTTTATAAGAATGATTTCTCAAAAATAAATTTTAGACTTTTAACTCACAAAGGCATAAGAATTTGATGTGGGACTTTGACATTCAGATTTAGGAAAATTCTATGTTGCTGGCATTTTATTATTGGAGGATCTTTATAAACTTTATTATAGAAATATCTTAATATTGGCATTCAGTCTCATTGCAGACCTTTGTAAGCCATGTTGGAATTGAGGCTTCTGCCTCAACTCCAAAAACACCAAATCAGAGAGAATTTTGAGGTAAAAGCCAAAAGCCAAGGAAGCCAAAAATCAATCCCACTCTATATAGAAATAATGATTTTGTGGGCTTTTTAACTGCTTGAAAGTTAAGATGGTGGTATTTCGATTCACCAGTATAAAGAGAGCTGACACTTGGGGAAACATCAAATACCCTAGAAATGTTGTAAATCATCAATATGGCTGGCCAATGATGTGAAGTGAAATAACTCAGAAACAGAAACTCAAATACCACATGTTCTCACTTATAAGTGGGAGCTAAACAATGTGTACATGTGGACCCATAGAGTGGAATGATAGACACTGGGGGCTAGGAAGAGTGGGAAGGCAGCAGGGAAGTGAGGAATAAGAAATTACTTAATGGTACAACGTACATTATTTGGGTGATGGTTACTCTAAAAGCCCACGCTTCACTATTGCACAGTATATCCATGTAACAAAACAGCATTTAGGCCCCTTAAATCTATTTCAAGTATAGATGGATAGATGACTGATTGATTGATAGACAGATAAATAGAAAAACAGGGATGGACAATTTCACTGAGAATAAGGAAGAGGAAAAGATAGAAAGCAAAATGAGAAGAAACATAAGTTCCTAAAGAGAGAGGTAAGAGGATGACAGGAAAATGCCTAAGCAAGCAATATTGTTGTTTTTCTGTTAATTTTTGGCTGATAATTTTAGAAAAGTAAATGATTGAGAGAGAAAAAAAAAAAGAGCAGGTCATTCTGTGAGTGATAAGCAATCAACCAACAGATGGTGCCAGCATCTGTTTATGTTGTGAATAGCCTGATGCTTTACGTACCTGTAGAAATGTCCCCATAAAACCTCTTCTTGACAATATAAGTTATGGAGGATCTGACATGACTAATACAAGAACTTCTATTGTTAAACTCATATATTTCCTAAGTTGGAAAACCTTGTAGGACAGAGAAAGGCTTTGAGTCTTACGTTAGTTATGAAGAAATTCGATTTACTTCTTCTCTCTGGGATTTCATGGATTTGTACAGGTTTGAATAATTTCCTAGCACCTGTCATGTAACTTATATTGGGTGTACAATTAATGAATAGAGAAGAGTTTAGTCTGAAAATGCACAGTCCCCAGGCAGGGAGCTTTTTGAATTCCTGATGGAAGATGGCTAGAATTTTTAAATCTAAAAGTTACCATAGATTCAGATTCAGACAGTATAGAATTGCCCTTCAGCTATGGCAGAAGAGGTTCCTTCCCTAGGGCTCATAAATTAGAAATTCCCACAATTTGTAGTGTCTTTCTTAATTTTTTTTTTTTTTTTTTTTTTGAGACAGAGTCTCATTCTGTTGCCCAGGCTGGAGTAGAGTGGTGCGATCTCAGTTCACTGCAACCTCTGCCTCCCGGGTTCAAGCAATTCTCCTGCCTCAGCCTCCCAAGTAGCTGGGATTACAGGTGCCCACCACCATGCCAGGCTAATTTATTTATTTATTGTATTTTAGTAGAGACGGGGTTTCATCATGTTGGCCAGGCTGGTTTCGAACTCCTGACCTCAAGTGATATGCCCACCTCAGCCTCCCAAAGTGCTGGGATTACAGGCATGAGCCATGTTGCCTGGCCTCTTAAAATTTTCAAAGTTAATCCCTGGTGTCTGGAGTAGGTAGGCAGAGACACAGGGCAGGGCACTCCAAGCCCCAGATCATTTCTTCCCAGCTCAGGGCACTCTCTAATCTTCTACCCTTCATGAGAGGATGACCACAGACCCTGAAAAGCCCCTGGACTTGTGCCTTTGGGGTCATCCTGGGGTATCTTGGCCAATCCCATTTGAAGGGAAGAGGGACTGAGAAACAGATCTCTGGCTGACTGGCCAGATATTTCTTTTGTAGGATTGAGATTGAGCCCCTAGAATAGTGCTTGACACATTGATTTGGGGTGACTCAAATCACTTTTAGACAGGCCCCCCACACCCTAGGAATAACAATAGCTTCAGAAGGTTTGGAAAATAATCTTTTTCCCTGACTTCAAATAATGCATATATAAAGCACTGCCCATAGATTAAGGAGAGAGTTATGTGGAATTATTGCAAAGAGAGAGGAAGAAAAAGAGATTTGAGGATGAGAGAGAGATTGACTGACGTCTGGTTGATGTAAAATGACAGTGATATGGGCATCATAATGCCCATTATACAGACAACAAAACTGAGGCTTAAAGAACTTAGGTTACTTGCCCTTGTTAACACACCTATCGACCCCTCTCACTGTTACTAAGATGACTGGACCAGTATTACTTTGAAGAAGCAAATTCTGAATCAGAAACAGAAACATAATGTTGCAAAGAGATACTAAAATGACTAACAGACATGTCCTATGTCCAGGAACATGACAGACACACCATCATCACCATGAGCACTCAGAGACCTACAAATACATGACTTGGACAGACATCCCAGCAAAGGTCACTTTTACAGCTATATTTGGCAGGGTGTCTATGCGTCAACTCTTTCCTGCTCATATACTAAGAACTTGTCCTTGGTCCAGGGTGACCTGATTACTATAAAGCTTTTGCATGATGGACCATCAACCAACTGGCCGCCCCAGCTGCCCCCTAAATATGTGTCCCCCCAATAGGTTTTAACTGATGTTATTCTGGATCATTAATGAAATGTATAGTTTATGTCATTTTTACACTGTAGAACCCATATTAATTGTACATATGAATTCAAGAAATGACAAGGAATAAGCAAGGGGAGGAAGAGAAGTGTTTGAGGACAAAACCTCAGAGAAATTAGCTAAATAATTATACAAATGGTTTAAACATGGCCTGAGGGGAAAGGGAGCCCTGAGGCTAGAGATGATTTTCCAGGAATCATATAGGGGTCTAATAAAGGTTATGAAATGAGGTTACAAGGAGCTGGAAACTTCTGAGAGGTAATAGTCTTTAAACTATTGCCTAGTCTCCTTTAAAAAAGTGACTCTTGAAACATTCATCACCAAAGTGGGAATGATGCTGTGGGTAGCACTGACTTAGGTTAGGTGAATCCATGGCTCTCTCTTTTCACTCATTTTAAATTCTACAGAAACTAGCCACCCTAAACAAACTACAGAATTCATAAAGCATCTTTCAGACCACTCTCAGAACTATTTTCTGCAGCCTGGCTTCCTTTTGCCTTTTTATTCCTTTTCAAGCACAAACCTAAAAAAAAAAATCGATTATTCATGAATATGTTGCTAAGCAGTTCCCTGCCCCATGTGGTAAGTGTCTCTTGAAGTTACTATGCTGAGTAATTACACTTAAAGTAGGTAGGAGAAGAACTAAGACCATTTGTGTTGTAATGATTTAATTATGGGATTTATTTTCCTTTCTCCTACCTAGACATAATATGTATGATTGCTCATAATTTTTCAGATTAGAAGGATCTAATCTCCTATTCTAGGTTGAACATGGAAAAGAACACTTCTTGATCCATCTACAATCAAAGCAAATTATTTCAGGCAGTATGCTTTTTGAAGAATTAATACTAATTAACAATAATTTTTTAAAGTTTGAAAATGCCACAGAAATATTTAGGGAACACACACATAGAGATACAACCAGTATCTTGCTTATTTACCCCTATGATTCACTATCTTTGTGTGGTTTAATACTGGTGTTAATTTTCAAAGCTTAAAAAAAAAGAGAAAACATTTGATATTCTGTCTTCCCTTAACAGAAATCCCACTGGAATTGAACATAGCTTGTAACTTGGGATATACATATTTTAGGGTCATAAAATAACATCTTATCACTTTAATATAGCAGAAGACAGTCTAGCTACATACTTGAAACAAGTACAGATACAAAACAGGGTTTTTCTTTTATGTTTATCACAAACAATTCTCCTGATATTTATGGAATCCCATAGTATTTGAAGCTAATGTACTCCTCATTATATATAACCCAACATCACTCTTTGTGAACAAAAGAGTAACCAGCACTTCAAAGTTTTATGTTGTCATTCTTCTATTTTTGACTGGAACATGCAACTTAGAAATGAGAGTTTTATTGCTGTGTTCAGTAGAGGAGATTTGTAAGAAACCATCAGTTACCTAACAGGAAAGAGGAAGAGATGCAGAATGGGAACATTGCAAAGTTGGCCTCACTCACACTCCAGTTCTCTGTCAAATCTATAGTAAATTATCCACTTATCATTAACGTAATGTTGAGCTGGATCAGTTTAGGGGATGCACTGAATTTGCCTCAATGACAAATGCAGGGTAAAATCTGAGGCTGCTCATAGCTTCCCTGCTTTACTTGGATTCTGGTCTAAGGTGTTGTAAAACACAATGGTAGAGATGTTAACAGGGAATTATGTTATGCAGAAGGGGCACCTAATCCCTGTAAGTGATAGGTGTTACTAATACATGCAGAAACACACTGGCCATGGTGGACCTCGAATTGGGCTTTGGAAGTTTGAGAAAGAAAAGTTTTTTTGTTTTTCTTTTTTAGTCTAAGGTTCATCATTGAGTCAATGGAAAAATGGAAGCAGGACAGACGGTAAGTGTGACAAGCAGACAGTTTACTCAGGGTGCCACTTAGTTTTAGTGAGAAGCCCTGAGCATGGAAGTGGGGGAACTTCTGTCTGAATTTTAAGAGTCTTTGTCCTGAGATTAAACTAGGAATCTCCTTTAAATGTATATAAATGTACAAGAAGAATAAATAATAAGTTCTTAGGTAGGTTGACTGGTGTGGACCAATTACAGAGAAAATGGAAAGAATGTATATAAATGTATATAAATGTACAAGAAGAATAAATAATAAGTTCTTAGGTAGGTTGACTGGTGTGGACCAATTACAGAGAAAATGGAAAGATACATACACATCTTCAGGAGACAATGAGTAAACCTTGAACAAAGGGCTCAGATACACGAAAGACAACTCAGACAGAGATAGGCAAAGAACAGACTTGTGGAGGGCCTTAAATACAAGCCTAAGAAATGTGGGACTAATTAAAGAAAGGTATTGATACGGACAGGAGGTAGGGAATACTGGGTAGAAGAGGACAGTTGCCTAGCAAAGGCCCCATCCTCAAGACTGGAAACCCATGGACCTAAACGTGAATAGACGTCACTATTTTTGCACCCAAATGTTCCCTTTTGGCCTGCCATGCTCCCCTATTCTGTACCCATATAGACCCCAAACCCCAGACTCCACAAGCAGACAAGCAGAAGAGAAGAGAAGAGGAACGGAAGAGCAGAAGAGTGGCAGAGTGGTGCAGCAGAGGAGAGAAGAAAAGGAGCATATGAACATCAAGAGGAGTTCATCTGGGGACAGTTGGAGAGGGGATGGGTCATGGGATGACTGAACTCCAGGGGAAGATCATCTTCCCACTCCATCCTCTTTCCAGCTCCTCATCCCTCCTGCTGAGAGTCACCTCCACCGCCCAATAAAATCCCCTGCATTTACTATCCTTCAATTTATCTGTGTGACCTGA
This sequence comes from Rhinopithecus bieti, assembly GCF_001698545.2. Classification (NCBI taxonomy): domain Eukaryota; kingdom Metazoa; phylum Chordata; class Mammalia; order Primates; family Cercopithecidae; genus Rhinopithecus; species Rhinopithecus bieti. The sequence continues at coordinate 1,564,112 of NW_016823925.1, read as the reverse complement.
TTCTTCCTGGACGCCAGACAAGAACCTGGGTACCAAGAGGGTACTAAGCTGGTTAACACTTAAGCTGTCTGTGATAGCAGAGCTAAAAGAGCACTATGGCACATCCACTGGGGAGTCACAGTGGACCCACCCCTAGATGCTACCATGGGGCTGAAGCCCAAAAGCACTTGCCCCGGCTCCTGCACCTGCCCATCTGTGTGATCCCCCTCATGTAAGGGGTTTGAACACTCAGCAGCCAAACAGACAAGCCACACCCCTGTTGCACATCCTGCGAAGGGGGTCAAGGAACTCTCCTGTTTCAGTAGGAGTGTTTTTTTAAAATAAAGGAATACCAAGAACAAAACAGTTCTTCCTGAAGCTTAAATTGACAGCTTTGTGTAGGGTAGATTGGTAGGAGAAAGAAATGATTTCACAAAAAAGGGAAACCAGGTGATGAGAGCTTTGGATACAATGGCAACCACGGAAATAGGAAGTGGGGATGGTGGAGGGAAAACTAAAGTGAAAACAAGAGTGAAAAAGATCAACTATAACAAACTGGAACTGAAGAACTACTGAGAAGGAGGAATAAAAGACAATGCCAAAATTTAAGCCCGACTTATTCATCACCACTCTTGATAGCAAACAGTGTTTCTATTTTTCCATTTTAGATACCTAATTAAATTGTCACTTAAAAATATGGAGCAACAATTTCCCTGTTGTTGAATGTTTACTAACTGATTTGCTTTTGCAAAGCTGTGACTGTTAGAGAGGATACCTCTTTTCCCCTCAGAATGGTCTTTCATTCAATGAAATGTTAAATTACTCCCAAAAACTTACTAATTAAATTGGCTGTAGCTGCCATGATTAAAATGTGATGGCAAACATAAATTGGCCCAAAAACGACTGCTAATGTCTCACTCATAGAGGACACGCAAATTAATTTTATTGTTTTCAATTTCAGAGTGTCTTCCACCCCCTCTATTATCCATCTGTCAGTCACTTCCTGCATAGCCTCCCTTACTAGGTCCATGTATGCTGCTACTATAACCCACTTTGTTGGTTCCTGAATTAATAGTGGTTGTGGCAAGAAGTAAACCAACAGCTTTGCACTAATTAGTAGGAGTTTAGAGGCTGTCTCACTGCCATGAGTTTAGAGTCTCATGTGCCAAAGATAAACTTGCAAATCATAGCTTGCTTTGCTACTCATCTCCTCCTTCACCCGCTCCTCTGCCATTCTCCTCTGCACATGGATGCACCCACACACTCTTGTCAAACTGGCCTGATAACTGCCTGTGAGCATCAGCCTCAGCTTCCCCGGTCAGAACTTTGGTTTATGTCTGGTATTTTAACTCTTCCCTAATCTCAGCCCATCTGTTAGGGCTCCTATGTCCTGAACTGTCTCTGATCATTCCCTTCCTTTAAGATCTAGATCCTTCATTAAATAATCCTAGAGAGTAACTAAGGTCTTCCCATAATCTAACTAGACCACACCAGCCACCTGAACTTCAAGTATTTCCTACCACCTGATGGGGCTTCCAGGCTCCATCTACCAAATTAGACATTCTTAGATGTCAAAACCAAAATGATTTGACCATATTCTTCTGTTACTCCCTTAAGAAGTAGCTCACGTCCCATGTAGACCAACTTACTTCCTCTTCCTTGTGAGTCTTTGTTTCTGAGGTCTCAGTAGGCCTCAGCACGGAGCCCATATGAATTATGACACTAATCCATCATGGAACTCAAACACAGTTGGTTTCTCCAGCAGAGAGAGAAACTTCACTCTCCACATATCCATTACTCTAGCTTATTCTAAAAGTAGCCACAAAGACATTATGGCTAGTCAGATAATCAGTATTTTTTTAACTAAGAAAATTAAAACCATTAGTAACAATCCTGGGAATAATTAGCAATTCTAAAATCCCTGAGTAATCCGTAAATTCAATATCTTCAAAATGTAATAAACAACACAGCAGACTTTAGCTAATTAAAGAGGAAACATGCAGCAAACCACCATGGCCGGTGTATGCCTATGTAACAAACCTGCGCGTTCTGCACATGTATCCCAGAACTTAAAGTATAATAATAAAAAAAGAAAAATGCTTATGAAATAATATAAAGAAAATATTTTGCATAGCTGCACAATGTGTTTTAATCTAAGTGTTATTACAAAAGCATCAAAAAGTTAAAATTGAAAAGTTTATAAAGTAAAAAAGTTACAGTAAGCTAAGAGTAATTTATTATTGAAAGGAGAACATTAAAAATAAATTTAGTGTAGCCTAAGTGTACAGTGTTTATAAAGTATACAGTAGTGTGCAGTAATGTTCTAGGCCTTCACATTCACTCATCACCCACTCACTGACCCAACCACAGCAACTTCCAGTCCTGCAGGCTCTGTTCAGGGTAAGCAACACTTTTAAATCTTTTATACTGTATTTTTACTGTAAATTTTCTATGTTCAGATACACCGTTGCATTACAATGGCCTATGGTATTCAATGTAGTAACATACTATACAGGTGTGTAGCTAGGATCAACAGGCTATAAAGAAAAAAAAAAAGAAGAAACAACTCAAATTTTTCATTGTCGAAACATAGTTTATTAGCTTCTACAATAGAATCATACAAATAATCAGTAGCTACAATTCTTTAGAATTGTCTTGACTCTACATATCAATTTAAAGCCTCCAGGGTGAAAAATTATTGGAAAAAAACAGTTGTCCAGTTGTCACAAAGTGCCCACATGCACTTTAGAATCTATTTTATTTGGCTTTCCAAATAAGACTTATGTGATGAATCAAACTCATTTGACTATATATTTTCTCCTTAAGAAGAAGCTGTAATAAAGTGGAAAAACTAGGATTGAGAACAAGAAGACATAATGTATTAACTAGTGTTTTGCCAAAAACGACAAAACCCATGCCAGTTAGTTTAAGCAGAAAGGGATTCTGAAAAAGACAGAATTTTGTCACTAGCAGAATCTGCATGGGTGCTGGAGAACCAGACTTGCCGGTTGCACACCTACGTACATTACAACGCATCATCGCTCATCCAGGAGAGCAGCAAACACTGACGAACTGGGCTAGCAATTCCCACAGTGTCACCACCTTGTATTCAGAGTGGTCTCACTGGAAAACCAACTTGAGAAGCTCTGCTGCAGCACCCTATGCACTCAGACACCTTCCCCAATGCACTTGCTCCTTGGCCACGGCTACTGATGACTTACAACTGCCTTCAAGTCTTATACTGCTTCATTGGTTTGGTGGAACCTAAGCCACTTGCCTGTATTGTAAACTGAAAAGCAATCTAAGAAATCTAAGAAGGTGTTTTTTAACTTTCCAACCTCTGTGGTAGAGGAAAGCAAAGTAGAAGAAAAGTAATGGGTGTTGAGTGAGCCAACCTTCAGTACCAGCCACAATCTGTTCCTTTAACTACCCAACCTCCCTTCACACCTTCTTTCTCCCCATTGAACTTCCAAACAACAACAAAGCGAAACAATGCACTCTAATTTAATGCAAATTTGCCTTACACAAATGGAAACTCTCTTACCTCTTTCCAAAAAGGAGAGATTCGTGGTTGTCGTCTTAATCCTTGTGCCTGTCGCTGAGTGTCATGCATTCTTCCTCTACTTCAGACACAATCTTGCCTTGATATTCTATAAGCAATGGACTAAATTATGTATGTGTCCAATGTAAAGGTAGGGGAAAGCATGATAGAAACTAAACTTTGAGCTTGTAGTTATCTTCCCTTAAGCTCCAGAGCCAGCTGGAAGCAGCTAGCCTATTAGTCACTATTCTTTCTGCATCTGCGCTGCACCGTGGGAGCTGTGTCCAAGTCTATCCAAGCTATGCTTTCACAGGCACTTCATTGCAGATGACCTTAAGTGATTGTTTAAATAACCATCTCATACCAGTCAGAATGGCTATTATTAAAAATTCAAAAAAAAAAAAAACAGATGCTGATGAGGCTGCAGAGAAAAGGGAATGCTCATACACTGTTGGTGGGAATACAAATTGGTTCAACCACTGTGGAGAGCAGTTCAGAGATTTCTCAAAGAACTTAAAACAGAACTACCATTTCAATCCAGCAATCCCATGACTGGGTATCTACCCAAAGGAAAATAAATTGTTCTACCAAAAAGACGTCAATGCTCTTATGTTCATCATAGCACTATTCCAAATAGAGTCATGGAATCAATGTAGGTGCCCATCAATGGTGGATTAAATAAAGGAAATGTGGTACATATCCACCATGGAATACTATACAACCATAAAAAGAATGAAATCATGCCCTTTGCAGAAACACAGATGCAGCTGGAAGCCATTATCCTAAGTGAATTGACACAGAAATAGAAAGTCAGATCTCACATGTTCCCACTTATAAGTGGGAGCTAAACAATGGATACACATGGACACAACAATAGATACCACTGGGGACTCCGACAGGTGGAAAGGGGGAAAGGATTGAAAGACTACCTATTGGGTACTGTGTTCACTATTTAGGTAATTAGTCCAGTAGAAGCCCCAACCTCAGCATTATGCAATATATCCAAGTAACAAACATACACTTATACCCCCCAAATCTAAAATTATTTTTTAAAGTAACCATTTCCACACTGTATACCTGTGTCTTCTATTATAATTACTAAGGGATCCTCGTTGCCTCCAAGAATGTCAGATCACAAATTCCAGATTCCCACTTTCTGGAACTACAGTCATGGTACCAATTACTCAGTTGACCCAGGATTGGCATATTGCTTCTTCCTACTTCTCATCGAGTTTGTCACCAATAAAATGAAAACAGTAATATGGTTCTTTTGATGATTAAAAAGTATGTAAAAATGCCTGGTAGGTGCTTAACATATGTGAAATGAAATTTACCTAATGGGTTATCAAAATAATTGTTCTTGGTACAGAATAACAGAGAACAAGGGCAGTCAACAAGAGACTACAGTGAGGTATAAGGAATCCAGTGGCAGAGGTTACAAAAGGATGTTCCTGAGGGAGTTGACATGAGACACCTCATGTGGAAGAGCACATTCCACCCATTGGAAAGCAAGCCAAGCTTCACACATCTCAGAAGCCCTTAGTGGATCCATTTTATAGCACCGTACAAAGTCTTCTTGAGGCATTATAGCACGGGGCTGGCCCCCTGGAGTCTGAAACACGTAAATGCAAACCTCAGCTCTGCACATTAGTAGCTTTGTGACCATGGGCAAGTAACTCACATACAGTTTCCTCATCTGTATGTTATAGACATTTTAGCAAAGCTGCCTGAAAGTTTTCAGATGAGAGGTAATGTACACAAGACATCATGCCCAGCATGTGGTGTATGCTCAGAGCAGTACATATTAATATTCCTATGTTCCAGGAACCATATTAAATATTTTACATGCCTTATAAAATCCTAAGACAATTCTGCATCATGGTTTACTGTTATATCTACTTTATGGATGATAAAACTGAGGCTTAGAAAAGATAAATAACTTGTCCATGAAATCAGTAAGCGGTAGAATGAAGATTCACACACAAGTGATCTTGCTCTAGAGCTCATACTTAATTTTTCATCTCTATGTCCTCCAAATAAGGGAAGCTATAGGAACTGGCATATATTATCTCAGTGTCACTCCCAGTCATCACCAAAAGTATTTATTTAATCAATATTCTTAAAACAGTAAAGATGGAAATATGTAAATAATTTTCAAAAATTTTCTGTCAATACTAGGTACAATATAAATATTTCCAGGCAAAAAGATAGGGCCTCAAAGCACCAAGATCAGAGATGGAAAATACCACAAAGTATAGTGAAGGATTTTGAAGAATAAGATAATAAGGGAGATGAATACAGTCAACTCTTTTTCCCCAAAACAGTATCTTCGATAAATGAACTTTTATTTCCTCCAGGGCTTTTTTCCCCCCTCTATATTCTCAGTGTCTGCTCTTTGGTCTAAAATAGAGTAAACTTTCATGCAAGAACATTTGATTTTTTTCTTCAATCAGACTAGTCATAACCTATTTAAAACTGATTTATAGCCATGAATCCAAGATGTTTGATTATCTAGGAAGACTAAGGAATACCTAAGAAAAAAGACAAAGACAGGTCACAAGATTATAGCAGATCAGCTCCATAGCGAATCAGCAGACACCTCAAAGCAGAATGAAATTTCACATCAATGTTGTCTAAACCCAGAGGTTTTACAAAATATAAAGATGATAGTCCCCAGAGTTCATCACGGTTGAAGAACCAGAGTGAGAAGGAGCAGATAGGGAGCTGTTCGGGGACCCAGAGAGATAGGACAACCCGTTCACAGAATCTCTTCATAGCAAATCAAGGCATTCCAGGGATGTGGTGCTCAGCACAGGGGCGAGGCAATGCTTGAACCATGGTTCTTTCTGCCAGGAGCAATGAGGCTGAAGCTGTAAACGGAAATATCTCCTATGAGGGCTCTGGAAATCTGGCTCCCACCTGCAACTCTCAGTGGTGTAACACTGAGCCAGTGGCTATGCATCTTTGCTTTCAAGGTCTGAATGGCATCCAGGGTAGATGATCCCCTACAAGACAAGGTACACAGTAATCCAGGTCAGGGCAATTAGCCCAAAGTCACGCATAGAGGCAGGGGCTACAAAGTAGTTAAATTGAAGCTGGTCCTTTAAACCAGGCAGTGAAAAACCTCTGGCAAACTGCAAAATTCGTGAGGAAGATGACCTTCTCCTGGCTTATGCCTAGAATTAATTTGAAGGCAGTAAGACTATAAATCAATTTTAAATAGGTTAGAATAGTCAGATTGAAGAAAAAAATCAAATGTTCTTGCACGAAAGTTTACTCTATTTTAGATCAAAGGGCAGACACTGAGAATATAGAGGGGGGGAAAGCCCTGGAGGAAAAAAAAGTTCATTTGTCAAAAATATTGTTTTGGGGAAAAAGAGTTGACTGTATTCATTTCCCTTATTATCTTATTCTTCAAAATCCTTCACTATACTTTGCGTTATCTTCCACCTCTGACCTTGGTGCTTTGACCCCCAGATTCCTGGGGAGTGAGTTGAAGCAAGCACTGAAGTTGGGCTCAGCAAATCTGATTCCAGTCCTGCCTCTGCCACATATTGCCTGAGGGTGGGAGACTTGGAGATGAACTGCCCAGTTCTCCTTCAAGGAAAGCCTTGCCACCTAGCTGCTGAGGGTACAGCCATCAGCTATCAACTGCAGAGAACCACCTCATGCTAAACTCCTGATAAAGCACTGTAATTGATTCCATTTTATATTGAGATGAAAACAAAATTCCTTCTTGTGGCCTAGAAGTCCTTATCAAATACGTCATCTAGCTCTCGCTCCAACCTCATCTCTAAAGGTTCTGTCCCTAACCCCCTTTGCTTCAGCACCACCTGATGCTCCTTCTTGCCCAGGACCTTTGTGTATGAGGTTCCTTCTTTCTGGAAACTCTTCTTGCTCCTCTTCACTTCTTCATCCCTCAGGTTTTCTAGATTCCACTAAGTAGGTCAAATCCTTTCCTTATAAGCACGCCAATATCTTATCTTTCTTCTTTGTAGTAATCACCATTGTTGCAATTTCATGTAACATTATTTGATGAATATTCACCTCTCTTACCAGTCTATAAACTCCCTAAGAATAGAGGAGTTCAACTGTACTCATTTATCCCCAGCACTTATCAGTGTCAGATACAAAGTGCTTGTTAAATGAATGAATAAATTGAAACACTAGTAGTTTCCAGACCAACATTTTGGGAGTATTTTGGTGGTAGTTTTCAGTGTTACTGATATATTGTTCTCCTTTCCCTTTTTCATGGACTAAATGTTTATGTCTCCCCAAAATTCATGTATTAAATCCTAACCAGCAGTGTGATGGTATTACTGATAGAAGATGGGCCTTTGGGAGATACTTGGGTCATGAGGGTAGAGTTCTCGTGAATGGGATTAGTGCCCTCATAAGACAACACACAGGAGCTTGCTCACACTCTCTGCCATATAAAGACACAGTGAGAAAATGGCCATCTGCAAGCCAAGAATTGGGATCTCACCAGAACCCAATCACACAGGCATCCTGATCTTGGACTCCTCGGTCTCCAGAACTCCAAGAAAAAAATGTTTAAGTGACCCAGCCTGCGGTATTTGGTACAGCAGCCTGAGCTAAGACATCCTCTGAGCATATTGTGCTGTTCTTGTGGTTAGATGATGACATGTGACTAGTTCTAGCCATATCTTATAAATGGGTACAGCATTTAAATTGTCAGTGAAGACTACGTATTCTTTTTCTTTTTGATTCCTGTAGTGATTCTGGAATTATGTGTTGAAAAGAGCTATCAGAGCCTTAGTCATTGAGTGAGGATAGCAGAGAGCAGAAACTCCAGGCAACATAGGTGAGAAATAGGCCATTACTTTTTGAGTGATGAGATTTTAGCATTGTTGCAGCAACATAACCTAGCCGATCCTGAATGAAGCAGAAAATGTTACTAGGAAGATGGTAATCCATATTATACAGTAGTGACACACTTGATAAAAATTATTTACCTATGATAATTTGGAAAGCAGGTAATATACTTAGTGAACTTTTATCTCTAGAAGTAGTTTGGAATCAGAAGAGTCATATGTGATCACTGCTATTGGCTTCATTTGACAGGGTATGTTAGTTTCCTAGAGCTGCCATAACAAACTACCACAAGCTGGGTGGCTTAAACAACAAAAATTTATTGTCTTATGGGTCTGGAGGTTAGCAGCCTGGGATCAAGGTGTCTGCAGTGTTGGTTCCTTCTGAGGTCTGTGGAGGAGAATCTGTTCCATGCCTCTCTCCTACCTCCCGGTGGTTTGCTGACAATATTTGGGATTCCTCGGCTTGTAGATGCATCACCTCTTCCTCTGCCTTCATCTTTACATGGTGTTCTGTCTCTGTACACATGCTTGTCTCTGTGTCCAAGTTTCCCCATTTTTATAAGAATACCAGCCATAGACCGGGCACGGTGGCTCATGCCTGTAATCCCAGCACTTTGGGAGGCTGAGGTGGGCTGATCACAAGGCCAAGAGAACAAGACTATCCTGGCCAACATGGTGAAACCCTGTCTCTACTAAAAATACAAAAATTAGCTGGGCGTGGTGGCGTGCACCTGTAGTCCCAGCTACTCAGGAGGCTGATACAGGAGAATCAATTGAACCGTGGAGGCAGAGATTGCAGTGAGCCGAGATCACACCACTGCACTCCAGCCTGGTGACAGAATGAGACTCTGCCTCAAAAAAAAAAAAAAAAAAAAAAGAATAACAACCATATTAGGTTAGGACCCATCCTAATGATCTCATTTAACATTGATTACCTCTGTAAAGATCTATCTCCAAATAAGGTCCTATTCTGAAGTACTAGGAGTTAGAACTTCAACATACCTTTTTTGGGAGGATAATTCAACCTGTGACACTTGACATTGCAAGAAAGAGATGGAACTGGGAATGAGTTAGTCACACTGCAAGCAAAAATTAAGGGAATAGAGTCTACAAATGCAGGAGCTTCTAAGTTAGGAAGAGACAGCCGGCTTCCAAGCCCAAAGATAAAGAAATGTTTTGAGTAACAAACGCTAGTTAGAACTCTCACCAGAGAGCAAGAATTAAATGAAGGGATTAGCTGCCTCACCCACTGTCAAAAATCTCTGAATGGATTTCACTGGCCCCCAGAAATTTTGTCAGTTGGGAAAAAAATGGTGCAGTAAAAAATAGACTAAATGAATGGTTCTGCCAAAGACACCTGATAAGCCCAGAGTAGCCACAATTAAGTAACAGAGAAGAATGGGGTACAAAAGCAGACATGTATAACAAATCTAGAAAAATGTCTAGAAAAGAACTATTGGTGTGGCTACTGGCACATGTTGGTGTCTGAATTAAAATAAATACAAAGCTAAGTTATTGAGAGAACTGAATTGCCAAAAAAAAAAAAAAAAAAAAAATCAAAGACTATGAAACCTATAAAGAACTTAGGAGTCCCAAACATCTACAGGCAAGAAGTGAGCTGAGAAAGCTACCAAGAGCATAAGAGACTACATCACCCAATGCCTACTTCATATGGAACCATATGGATATTAGAACAACAGGAACCTCCAGAGGGTAAAGCTAAGGGCTATGGGGATGAATAGAGTGGAAGCTGCACCCAGGAAGTATAATCAGTAATAGCCTCTATCTCCAGATTTACACCCACACCTAATGTACAGGCCATTGCCATCCCCTACCTCTGGTTGGAGACTACTATGCATCATTCAAGAGATCTCAGACTTCGAGCTTGATGCCATGACTAAATGGGACTTTGGGGCTGTGATCCTCAGGGAGGGGTGACTGTACCTCATATACAGGTAGGAGAGCAAGCAAAATTATTTAAAAATATGGGCAAAATGCAAAAGTTACTGGTGCTGCTGATATCCAATTACCATTTCTTCTAGGCAAATGCAAAACAATTTCCTGGCTTTTTTTTGTGAAAGTGGGGCCATGATACCAGTGAGCAAAAGTGATGTGCTCATTTCCAGGCTAAGGATTGGATTGCTGGTGTAAGACCCTCTGAAGGTCTTTTCCTGTTTCTCCCCCTATGCTGATCATGGAAATTCATGGTAAGCTGAGAGACACCCATGCAACTGCGTTCCTGAGTGAGAATAACACAGAACAGAACCCCCAAACCAACTCAGGATGAACACGTAGCTTGAGAAAAAAAAATTGCTTTAAAAGTAAAGAGATTTTACTCTTACCATATAATCCAGGAATTGTGCTCCTCGGCATATACTCAAAGGAGCTGAAAATGCACTTCTACACAAAAACAAGCATGCAAGTGTTTATAACCGCTTTAATCATAATTGCTGAAGCAACCAAGATTTTCTTCAGTAGGTAGATGGATCAACTGCAGAACACCCATGTAATGAAATACTATTCAGCACTAAAGAAATGAGTTATGAAACCATGAAAAGACATGGAGGAAACAAATGCATATTGGTTCTTAAAAAAAAAAATAGGATTTGAAGGCTGTTACTGAAGTATAACCTACCCTATTATAATGCACACAGCACTAATAAATCATTTAATTGACAAAATAACCTCACAAAGAAGGAAAAACAATGTATGTGAATTTGTAATAGGCAAAGCTCACATGATAGCATCTAATTTTTAGTTCAGGAGTACTTGAATGCAAAAAAAGTTATAAGTAAGTGGTGTAACAGTATAGCTTTCAAAGTGGAAGGGCTCTGAAAATTAATATAGTCCATATTTTAAAAAAAAATTCATAACTCTCTTTTTAACCTATGTTGGATGGATAAGTTTTGAAGATCTAAGGTACAGCATGGTAATTATTTAATAATTACATGGTACTTATATAATTCTGCATCGTATACTTGAAATTTGCTAAGTGAGTAGATCTTAAATATTATCACACACACACACACGGTAACTATAAGATGCTACAGAAATGTTGATTGGTTTGATTTTTATAATCACTTCACACTGTGTACATATCAAAACATCATATTGTATATCTTAATTCTTATTTTGTTTACTATACTTCAAAGCTGAAAAATAAAAAGCCTTGAACTAAACTTGATCTTTAATGTATCACAAAAATATAGGCTCATGTAGCCCCAATAAGTCGTCATTTGCTTTTACATAAATTACAATAAGTTGGCCAGCCATGATGTCTCAAGTCTGTAATCCCAGCACTTTGGGAGGCCGAGGCAGGTGAATCACCTGAGGTCAGGAGACCACCTTGGCTGACATGGTGAAACCCCATCTCTACTAAAAATACAAAAATTAGCCAGGCATGGTGGCACACACTTAGAATCCCAGCTACTCAGGAGGCTGACACAGGAGAATTGCTTGTACCCAGGAGGTGGAGGTTGTGGTGAGCCAAGATCATGCCTAGGTGATAAGGCAAGACTCCATCTCAAAAGAAAAAAAAATTACGATAAATCATTTCAACTCTCAAAATTTTCATGAATCTAAGCCAATATTTCTCAAGGAGTGTGAATCAATTGTATTGGAAGAATCTGAAGTACTTGTTAAAAATGCAGATGCCCAGGCTCCATCCAGCTCCACTGACTCAGAATCTTTAGAGATGGGGGCCCAGGAATCTAAGTTTATCCTGTGTCCAGGTTTAGAATCGCTGACCTCGGTTCTGTATAAAATGACAAGGCTCCACATAATAAACCTTTAAGATGCTAGTTTAAGATATAAATAAGCACATAAGCATTGCATTCACAATCAGTGTAACGTACATTTATACCCAGAATAACATATCTGAGGCCTTTGTAGGACTCCATCGTGCTTCTAACCTTTGAGCTGTAGTGAGCTGCATGACTGTCATGTAATACGATGCACATGATGTTGTGTAATAAAGAGGCTCAGAGTAAGGCTTACTAACAGAATGAAGTTCAAGTAAAAACATCATAAATGGATTTCCATTTTTCCTAATGCAAAATTTAGCTAATTCTGAGTTCGAATTGTCCTCCCACTGCCCACATTTCCCATAGAGAGTGGATGGTATAACTTCAGGTAATGAAGCTTTGCCGTTAAGAAACTGATGGAAAACATAATAGATTTCAAGATGTTTAAGTGGTTCACTGGGGGAGAACTCACTGTCATGAAGAATGCAAATGAAAACAGAATAATCAAATGCAAGTGGAACTATTTATCTGTTTGTTCCTAAGAGCAAGAGAATTTTTTATTCTCGGTGTTTCTCCTGGTAATTTTTATTCCATAAATTCATTTTAAAAAACCAGAAATGTGAGTTATCCACCAAATGTGATTAGGTACAGACATGTTTTGTATCTGGAGAATCCAGGAACAACCTCTGCCATTCTTATAAATCAAAGATTGGTGAGCTATCTATGGTCTGAGTATAGGGAAATTCAACTAATACATTTTTTATAAAACCAACCAGAGCCAGGAATAGGCTGTTTATAATTTAATGAGATTCATTCAACCTATACTGACCTTTCTTTCTCTATGATATTTAAATTCACACACAACACACTTAATACTTCTCTAGCAGTTACATATCTGTTAGTTTTTCTCCCCAAATTATTCAGTGTTTTTGAGAGGAAACAGAATTGGTTGAACTACATTTAATGAACAAACACATTTCTCTCAAAAGACTATCAGTGCCAGGCATGGTGGCTCACACCTGTAATCTCAGCACTTTGAGAGGCCAAGACGGGGAGATCACTTGAGATCAGGAGTTCGAGACCAGCCTGGCCAACATAGCAAAATCCCCTCTCTACTAAAAATACAAAAATTATCCAGGCTTGGTGGCACACATCTGTAATCATAGCTACTCGGGAGGCTAAGGCAGGAGGATCTCTTAAACCTGGGAGGCAGAGGTTGCAGTGAGCTGAGATCATGCTACTGCACTCCAGCCTGGGAGACAGAGCAAGACTCTTGTCTCAAAAAAAAAAAATGTTTATTGAAGCTCTGATGAAAATTAATTTTGGAGTAATTGAGGCAATAGAGTGAGATTCTGTCTCCAAAAAAAGTACATTAAAATTAATTTCATACTAATTAAATCTAATGTACAAACTAAACTTAGTTTCACCTTTAATTTAGTCTTTACATGTATGATCCCCAAGAAAAATACCATAGATTACAGAAATTCAACTATTTCAGTTTCAAAGGGGGAAAAATAAGCTAATATAGGACAAACTAGTCAACAGGTTCCTAAATCAGCTAGTCAATGTTATTGATGTTATTTTTTTCAGGGGAAAGTAAACTATGCCAAAATTTTCAAAAATACAGATGTATATTTAATCCAAAATAACACTGCAATGACAATGATCTCAGTGCCTGAGGATATACTCAGTAAATAAACACTTTCTGACTGATGAATAGGTGCAGAGGTCAATAATGTGCTCCTAAGAGGACTGCTCTTACATGAAAGGCATGACTCACAATAGGAAGTTCCTGTTACTACACCCTAAAGGGTCTTCAAGGCCTGAATGCCTTCCTAGAGATACTTGTGCTTGCATGTCAAGCCATCACATAAAACTGAAAGCACAGAAAAGGTCTCACAGGTGTCTTAGAGATACAAGTACTGCAGGACAGCAGAGGTGTAGTGAGTTGGTAGCTGGACTCAGAATCTGGAAGATGGAAACAAAGAGTATAGGATATGCCATAGGTCTCAACATTATAATGTTGGGCAAAAGCTGTGGTTGAAAAGATAATTAATGAACATACAGTTTAGTGACCAAAATAAAGGAGTGAATGTATGGAAAAACATTTTGCACAATGCCTATCTTACAGCATGTGCATGATAGGTGGTTTTTTTTAATGATTTTACAGTATATGGGATCAGAAGCCCTGTTTGCAAAACTCCATACAAGGTCCCTCTCTCCCTGCCCATGACCACCAGACACACTCAGAAAGGAATGGGTATGATGACCTGCAGGGGGATCAATGTCAGATACTAACAAATTATACCCTAGTGAAAATTCAGCAGAAGAGAGGAGTTCAAAATGGGAAAATCCCTTCTCGTTCAGACCCACTCGGTCTTCTCCGCAAAAGGCCATTCCTGCCACCAGCACCCAGTGGGATGTGCTATTCATGGGGGACACACAGCCTGGTGCTAAATGGAGCACTGCTGCTAAAATTAGCTTATTACAGCTCTGCTCTTTTCTCCTTTTGACCGAGCTTGCATCACAGGGACCACAACAAAGAAAAAGCTTCCTGGGTTTCACAGAAGTGAAAAACGATCAAAGACTCAGTCTGGGACAGACCTGAGAAGTTCGATGGTCACATATACAAAGCCAAAATCGATGTACAGTCAGAGAAGGGAACCTCAGATTTGAGATCGAGACTGTGATGAAAAGTCCAGGCAATCAATCTAGGTCTGATTAATCAGTTTCCTAACTTTACAGACAGGAAAACCATATTTGAAAACTATTCCCACGTGCCTTCACCAGCCAGTCAAAAAGGGACAAGAACCCTACCTACTAGGGCCCAGTGCCAACATCTGTTCTGCCACACTGCTGTTCCTCAGAACAAGGGTTAGTGAACATACCTGGCCGGGAATGCTAAGGGCTAAGGCAAGTTCTAGTGAAGCTTCCTTGAACTTCCTGTTCCAAAACCAATCACCCTTCCTCCATCCAAGTAAAAGGGAAGGGCACCTATTTCTAATATCAGACCTAGCTCCCTCTATTCTTTTACTCACCACTTCTTATTGCCTTGCCCCAGGGATACCCTATATTGCATAGATACACATCCATATATAATGTTGTAATTAATATTCTAGGTCTCTTCAAAAGCAAAGATAATTTGTTTTAAAAAGGCAAAACGATGGAGACAGTAAAAAAGCTCAGAGGTAGTTGGGGTTTGGGGATAGGGAGGAATGAATAGGCAGAGCACAGAGGATTTTTTGGGCAGTGAAAATACTCTGTATGATACTTTAATGGTGAACACATGACATTATACATTTATTCAAACCCATAGAATGTACAACACCAAGAGTGAGCCCTAATATAAACTGTGAACTTTGAGTGATGATAGCGATATGTCAATGTATGTTCATTAATTGTAACAAATGTACCACACGGGTGGGGGGTGTTGATAAAGGAGGAGGCTGGCAGGGGAGGGCAGTGGGTATATGGGATATCCTTGTACCTTCTTCTCATTATTGCTGTAAATCTAAAACTGCTTGAAAAATATCATCAACATTATGAACACTAATATCACGAATCACTGAATAAATCACAGGTTTTCCTAAACCAGGAGCTTCAATAAATCAGTTCACACTTAACATAGCAATCTTCAGGTCTAAAATTTAACATGGTTCATTTATTTTCTACTTTTCACCGGAATTTGGTATAGATAGGTGGAAGGAGCAGTAGATGATGACAGTTCCATTGGATACTATATTCTTTTTTTAAAAGAAAGCAGTAAAAAATACTTAACATAAAATCTATCCTTTTAACAAATTTCAGTGTACAGACAAAACAGTGTCGTTTACTATATGCACATTGTTTTACAGCAGTCCTCTTGATTCCTTTTAGATGATTGAAACTCTGTATCCATTGAACAGCAATTCCCCATTCTCCCCACCCCTGGCAACCACTGCTCTACTTCCTGCTTCTATCAGTTTGACTATTCTAGAAACCTCATCTAAGTGGAATCATGCAGTATTTGGCCTTTTGTGGCTTACTTATTTCACACAGCATAATACCCACAAGGTTCATCCATATAGCGTGAGACAGAATTTCCTTAAGACTAAATAATATTGTATTATGTGATTCTATTTCACATATTCTTAATCCATTCATCCACTTACAAACATGTAGGTTATTTCCACCTCTTGGTCATTGTGAATAGTGCTGCAGTAAGCATGGGAGCGCAAATACCTATTTGAGGCCTTGTTCTGAATTATGTGAATACCTGGAGTGGGATGACTGGATCCTACGGTAGTCCTAGTCTTTTTTGAGGAAAGACCCCACCACTTTTTATAGAAGCTACACAATTTTACATTCCCCAAAGCACACAAGGGTTTCAATTTCTCCATATCCTGGTATTTGTTATTTGCTTTTTTATAATGGCCATCTTAGGTGTGAGGTGATATCTTGCAGCTTTGATTTTCATTCCTTAGGGATGTTAAACATTGAGTTTTAGGAGTTTATTATATATTTTGGATTATTAATCCCTTATTAAACATATGGTTTGCAAATATTTTCTCGCATTCCATAGGTTGCCTTTTCACTCTGTGGACTGTTTCCTTTGCCATAAAGCTTTTTAGTTTGATGTAGTCTCACTTGTCCATTTTGGTGCTGTATCTTGGGCTTTTTGTGTCACATTCACATTTGGTGTCACATTCAAGAAATCCTTGCCAAGACCAATGTCATAAAGCTTTTTCCTATGTTTTCTTCTAGGAGTTTTATACTTTTAGGACTTATATTTCCATCTTTACTCCATTTTGAATCTATACTTTGTATATGGTGTAAGGGTCCAATTTTATTCATTTTTGATTGACAAATAACAATAGTGTATATTCATGGGGTACAAAGTGATGTTTTAATCTATATATACATTGTAGAAAGATTATACCAAGCTAATTAACATATCCATCAATTTCATTCTTTTCAACATGGATATCCAGTTTTCCCAACACTATTTGTTGAAGAGACTATCTTTCTCCGTTGGTGATTTTAGCATACTTGTCAAAGATCATTTGACTGTATATGGATGTGCTTATTTCTGGGCTCTTGATTCTGTTCCATTGCTCTATATGTCTGTTTTTATGGGAGTAGCATACTGTTCTGATACTATAGCTTTCTAATATATTTTGAAGTCAGGAAGTACGAGGCCTCCAGTTTTGTTCTTTCTCAAGATTGTTTTGGCTATCTGGGACCCTTTGGAGTCCCATATGAATTTTAGGTTTCCCAATTTCTGGAAAAAAAAAAAAAAAAGCACTGGAATTTTGATACGGAATGCACTACTTCTGTAGATTACTTTAGGCAGGATGAGTGCTTTAACAATATTAAGTCTTTCAATCTATGAACACAGGATATCTTTCCATGTATTTGTATCTTTAATTTCTTCCAGCCATGTTTTTTAATTTTTCAGTGGATATGTATTTCGATCCTTGGTCAAGTTTAGTCCTGATCATTCTTTGATATTGCAAGTGGAATTATTTTCTTAATTTTCTTTTTCAGGTTGTTCATGTCAGCATATAAAAAGAGCTTATTTTATATGTTGATTTTATAGCTTACAACTTTGAATTTATTCAACAGCTTGTGTGTGTATGCAGAGTTGTTTCTACATATGACTATAAGACATCACCTGTGGATAGAAATAATAAATATTACATCTTCCTTTCAGATTTAGATGCCTTTTATCTCTTTTGTTTAGCTAAGACCTCCAGTACTATGTTAAATAGAAATAGTGAGGATGGGCATTCCTTTCTTCTTCCTCATCTTAGAGAAAAGCTGCTAGTTTTCACTATTGAATATGTCTGTTGTCATATATTGCCTTTATTATGCTGAGGTAATTTTATTCCTATTTTGTCAAATGTTTTATTAATCTTGTAAAGGTGTTGAGTATTTTCAAATGTTTTACTGCATCTATTGAGATTATCATGTAATTTTATCCTTAGTTCTGCTCATGTGGTGTACCACATTGACTGATTTTAAATGTTGAACCATCCTTTCATCTCAGGGAAAATCCCACTTGGTCATGGTACATGATCCTTTTGATGTACTATTGAATTCAGCTTGCTAGAATTTTATGAGGATTTTACATCTATGTTCATCAGAGACAGTAGCCTGGAGTTTTCATTTCTTGTAGTGTCTTTGCCTGACTTTGGTATCAGGATAATCCTGTCCTTTGAAAAGTGTATTTGGAAATATTCTATCCTCTATAATTTTTGGAAGAGTTTGAGAAGGATTGATATAATTATTCAGTAAAGTCAACTGGGTTCTGTGCTTTGTTTTGTTGGAAGATTACTGATTCAACCTCCTTACAAATTATAGATTTATTCAGATTTTCTATTTCTTCATAGCCCAGTCTTGACAGTTTTATATTCCTAGGAATTTATCCATTTCTCCTGGATTATACAATTTGGTGGTACATAAGTGTTCCACCAAATGGTAATCTGTAATCTGATATGGTTTGGCTATATCTCCACCCAAATCTCATCCTGAATTGTAGTTCTTATAATCCCCATGTTTCATAGGAGGGACTTAGTGGGAGGTAATTTAATCATGGGGACAGTTACTCTCATGCTGTTCTCATGATAGTGAGTGGTTTCTCATGAGATCTGATGGTTTTATAAGGGGCTTTTCCCACTTTTGTTCAGCACTTCTCCTTGCTGCCACCATGTGAAGAAAGACAAGTTTGCTTCCCCTTCTGCAATGATTATAAGTATACTGAAGCCTCCCCAGCCATGCAGAACTATGAGTCAATTAAACCTCCTTTCTTACCCAGTCTTGGGTATGTCTTTATTAGCAGCATGAGAACAGACTAATACATAATCCTTTTTATTTCTGTGGTATCAGTTGTTAACATCTCCTCTTTCATTTCTGATTTTGAGTCTTCTTTTTTTCTTACTCCAGCTAAGGATTTCTCAATTTTGTTGATCTTTTCAAAACAACAACTTTTAGTTTTATCCATTTTTTTTTCTATTGCTTTCCTATTCCCTATTTATTTCTTCTCCAATCTTTTTATTCCTTCTGCTAATTTTGGGCTTAGCTTGTTCTTTGTGTTCTACTTCCTTGCACTATAAGATTAGATTGTTTATTGAGATCTATCATCTTTTTAATACAGACATTTATCATTATAAACTTCCATCATAGTACTTATTCTCTGTATTTACTAAGCTTTGGTATATTGTGTTTCATTTTGTTTGTGTCAAGATATTTTCTAATTTCTCTTTTGATTTCATCTTTGGTCCACTGGTTGCTCAAGAGTGCTGTTTTTATGGAATGGGAGAAAATATTTGTAAACCATACATCTGATAAGGGATTAATATCCAAAATGCGTAAGGGATCAAACAATCCAAATAGCAAGAAAATAACACAATTTAAGAACAGCCAAAGGACCTGAATAGACATTTTTCAAAAGAACAGATAGAATGGCCAAAAGGTATATGAAAATATGTTCAACATCACTAGTCATCAGGGAAATGCAAATTAAAACTGCAATAATCTATCAGTCACATCAGTTAGAGTGACTTTTATCAAAAAGACAAACAAGTGTTGATGAAGATATGGAAAAAGGCATACTGTTTGTGAGAATGTAAATTAGTGCAGCCATGATGGAAAATGGTATGGATACCCCTGCAAAAATTAAAAACAGATCATATGATTCAATATTCCCAACCGGGAATATATTCGAAGAAACTGAAATCAGTATGTTGAAGAGATATGTGCACATACCTGTTCATTGCAGCATTATCTACACAATAGGTAAGATAAGGAACCAGTGTCCACCAAAAGATGAATACACAAAATATAGTATATATACACAATGGAACAACATTCAGCCTTTAAGAAGAAGAAAATTCTGTCCTTTGCAACAACATGGATTAACCTAAAGGGCATATGCTGAGTGAAATAAGCTAAGCACAGAAAAAAACACATACTGCATAATCTCATAGGTGGAATGCAAAAAAAAAATCAAACTTATAGAAGCAGACAGTAGAATGATGAATACCAAGTGCAAGGGAAAAGGGGCCAGGAATGGGGAGATGATGATAAAGCGCACTAAGTTCCAGTTAGAAGGAATAGTTCTAGAAATCTTCTACACAGCAGGGTGACTATAATTAATGATAATGTACTGTACACTTGGAAATTGTTAAGAGATTTTAAATGTTCTTACCATAAAAATATAAGTACATGAAGTGATGGAATTAAATTAGCCTGATTTAATAATTTCACAATGTATACATATATCAAAACACCATGTTGTAGTTCATAAATATACATAAAAATATGTTGTTTTTTGGTACCATTTGCGTGGAGTACCTTTTTCCATCCCTTTCAGCATATGTGCATTCCTACATCTAAGGTGAGGCTCTTGTAGCATACAGTTGAATTTTTTAAATTATTCACTTCATGTCCTTTGAGGAATTTATTAAACTGTTTAAAGTAATTACCAATAAAGAAAATTTACTATTGCCAATTTGTTTTCTGTC
Organism: Rhinopithecus bieti; assembly: GCF_001698545.2. Taxonomy (NCBI): domain Eukaryota; kingdom Metazoa; phylum Chordata; class Mammalia; order Primates; family Cercopithecidae; genus Rhinopithecus; species Rhinopithecus bieti. Next base: position 1,543,510 of record NW_016823925.1, on the reverse strand, counting down.
TTGTAGCTTTTTGGTTCTTTTCTTCTTCTCTTGCTCTCTTCCTTTTGTGTTTTGATTTGTTTACAGTGATATGCTTTGACTCCATTATATTCTTTAATATATATTCTATAGGTATTTTTTGTGTCTTACCATGAGACTAACAAAACATTTTATGATCATAAGAAGCTGTTTTAACATGATAACAATTTAACCTCAACTGTATATTAGTCTGTTCTCACACTGCTGTAAAGATACTACCCAAGACTGGGTAATTTATAAACAAAAGAGGTTTAATTGTCTCACACTTCTGCGTGGCTGGGGAAGCCTGAGGAACGTACTGTCATGGCAGAAGGTGAAGAGGAAGCAAGCACCTGCTTCACAAGGTGCAGGAGATAGTGAGCAAGCAAGTGAAGGGAGAACTGCCAAACATTTTAAAAACTATCAGCTCTTGTGAGAACTCTCTATCACAAGAACAGCATGGGGGAAACTGCTCCCCTGATCCAATCACCTTCCACCAGGTCCCTCCCTTGACATGTGGGGATTACAATTCAAGATGAGTTTTGGGTAGGGACACACAGCCAAATCATATCCAACTGCATACAAACACATTGAGCTTTTCTCTCCTGCCTCTACCATTCTATGTTACTGATGTGACAAATTACATTGTTTCATATTGTGTATCTATTAATATAATGTCATATTTGTATACTTTTAACTTCTCTATCAGATTTCAGTGATTTAGGCACCCCTATTATAGTATTATAGTATTCTGAGGGTTTTTCTAACTTAATTCCATTTTATTTTAAGTTCTGGGATACATGTGCAAGATGTACAGGTTTGTTACATAGGTAAACATGAGTCGTGATTTGCTGCACCTATCAACCCATCAATCACCTATGTATTAAGCCCCACATGCATTACCTATTTATCCTAATGCTCTGCCTCCCCCATCCTCTGCAACTCCAAAAGGCCCCAGGGTGTGTTGTTCCCCTCCCCGTGTCCATGTGTTCTCATTGTTCAGCTCCCTATGTATTTACTTTTACCAGAGAGCCTTATATTTTAATATGCTATCATGTTGCTGTCTAGCATCTTTTCGTTTCAACTTGAAAGACTCCCATTAGTATTTCTTATAAGGCAGGTCTAATGATAATGAATTCCCTCTGCTTTTGTTTATGTGGGAAAGTCTCTATTACTTCATTTTTAAAGAATACTTTTGCTGAATAAAGTATTCTTGGTTGGCAGTTGTTTTCTTTCAGGACTTTTAATGTGTCATCCCATTCTCAATTGCAAGGTTTCTACTGAAAATTTTTCTGGTAGTCTTCTAAAAGGCTCCTTGGTGTAAAATGAGTCAGTTTTCTCTTTCTGTTTTCAAAATTTCAAATTGCCCCCCTTTTCTGTCACTTTTTACATTTCTAATGTGTCTTGGTGTCAAATTTTGGGAGTGCCTCCTACTTGGGCTTCTTGAATTTGAATGTTCATTTCCTTTTCTAGATTTGGAAAGTCTTTGGCCATTATCTCTTCAAAAACATTTTCTTCCCTTCTCTCTCTCACATCTTCGACTTCCATATTGCATATATTGGTCTGCTTGATGGTGTCTCACAAGTCCCTTAGGCTTTAACTCATTTTCATTTTTGTGTGTGTGTGTCTCTAACTGGATAATTTCAAATGATGTCTTCAAATTCATTAATTATTTGTTCAAGTTTGCTATTGAACCCCTCTATAGAATAGTTCAATTCAGTTATAATTTTCAGCTCTAAGATTTTTGTTTGGTTCTTATTTACATTCTCTTTCTCTGTTAATAAGCTAATGTAAATTTGCTGATGCGTCATTTTCCTGAGCTCATTGAGCATCTCTATGGCAGTTTTAATTCTTTGTCAGTTAACTCGTATACTTCCATTTCTTTTTTCTTTTGAGATGGAGTTTCGCTCTGTTGCCCAGGCTGGAGTGCAGTGGTGCGATCTCAGCCCACTGCAAGTTCCACCTCCTGGGTTGACGTCAGTCTCCTGCCTCAGCCTACCAAGTAACTGTGATTACAGGCGCCCACCACCACACCTGGCTAATGTTTTGTATTTTTAGTAGAGATGGGTTTCACTGTGTTGGCCAGGATGGTCTCCATCTCCTGACCTCATGATCCGCCCACCTCAGCCTCCCAAAGTGCTGAGATTACAGGCATGATCCACCATGCCAGGCCCTTCCATTTCTTTAAAATCAGTTTCTGAAGATTTTATTCCTTTCATTGAGCCATGTTTCCCTGTTTCTTTCTGTGCCTTGTAACTTTGTGCTGGAATCCACACATTTCAAAAACACAGCTACCTCTTCCATTTTTTACAATCTGGCTTCTTACAGGGAAAGACCTTCACCAATCATCCTGGTTAGAGATTCTGAGGGCCTTTCAAAGATTTTCTGTGGATGTGCCTCCTATGAACTTGCTTGTATAAATTCCATATTAGAGGAATTTGTTTCCTTTTTCAGGAGCTCATACCTCTTGTTCCCTCTGGTGTCTGTCTGTGGTACTGCAGGTTTTCTGGGACTGCTGCATGTACCCAGCTTTCTCATTACTACAGCTCCCCAGGCTTCTAGAACATGCCAGATACCATAAATGCTCCAAGTCAGGTAAGACAGAAACCAGTCCATCAGGGAGCCTTCTGAAAAGTCAGAACATTGGATGTACGCTCTAACGCATTCATTCCCCAGAGAGAAGCCAAGAGATCAGGGATTTCTCCTGCTTATATTCTGCACTAAGCCAGGAGTAGGTAGCATGGTGAGTGAGTGCTCCACACCACTGCCTTTGTTCTCAGTGGCTCCAATCTGATGTTCTTTCCTGTCTGCACTTAGATTCATACAAGACAGAAATCAGACCCTCAGGCAGCCTCTGGAAAACTCTGAACATTGACTGTACAATGCAGTCTTCTATTTTCCTCACCAAGAAGAAGCTGGAAATTGAAAATTGTCTCCAAGTTGTGCCACAGTGAGCCAGGGTGAGGGACTACAGCAAGTGAGTGCCACAAACGTTTCTGTCAGTTATAATGCCGCTGGTTTCAAGATCACCTGGAACACAGGACCCTGTTGTTTCTGGATTGCTCACAAAGAGAACTGGTCCGTGTATTATTGTTGAGTTTATGTCTTCACAGGAAGGAACAGGGTCTGGAGCTTCCTATTCTACCATCTTGCTGACCAGTTCTAAACTATGTATTTTTAACAGATGTTGATATGACCCTACACTCTCCTCAAACTGCAATTTTTTCACCTCTGAAATGAAGGCCTGTACAAAATAACTTTATTCCTGCAAAATCCAACAGCACACAAATTTAGAGATTAATAATATGAGAAAAAATTAAAAAGCAGAGACAAAAAAGAGACATCACAATGAAGAAGGTGAATGTATATTGCAAAACACACTGTCATTTAGAGTTTTATGGGCATGACAAACTAAAAATATATCCCGTCAGTCTTTTTTCATCAGAATTAAACATGCCTCACCTTTTAAAATGTCTTTCAACCTTTACATACAAATTAAGATATCTATGTTATACTTCTGAACCTTAAAAATAACTTTTATGTAAAACATTATCATTAGAAATGTAATAATCATATGATTAGTAATAAAAAATGATAACAGTAACAGCTACAATGTTGATTAGACAGGGAGTGGCTTAGAATCTTATATAACACAAGCCAAACTAAACTATTAATGAATGCTACTCAATTCTGGACCAGCTAGGACTGCCTTCTAGATAACTGGATTTCTAAAACAATAGCAATACTACAATGCCACACATATTTAGATTAAAGATATTCAACCAGAGATGAAAATGTAAAAATGTATCCAATACCTTGTTCCAGTTTCTACCATACCCATCACTGTGGCAGCCTCTCAGTCACGAGAGCACATGCCTTAAGCTCTTTCTGCTGGAAGTTCATCAACGTGAAACTTCAAGCAGCTGCAAATAATTCATTTATCTTCCCCTTCCTATTACATACACAGTTTAACCCCATTTTAAACAGCTTAAAGTTCAGTAGCAAATGCTTGTGGCCAAATATAACCATAATGCTCAGAAAACAAATTATTTCTTACCCTCCAACTGTTCCTAAAATGAGAAGTCACAAAAGCAATTTATCAGGAAAGATGTACATATCAAGGCAATGAGACTGTTTTTTCACATGATTTCTTCCATTTATTTTCTGCCAAAATAAAAATATAGATATTTCATAACATCTGTCAGAATGTGATGGGTCCTACATATAAAATGCCAACAAAGTTTAACAAATGTAGAAATACCAACTAGACTTTAAAGCCTGAATTACATGGTTGAAAGTGCTGAGGACAAAGCATTTCATACAAGTAATTTGGGCTCATGTCTGGAGAGAAGATAAGCTTGATATGCCTTAATGGGGAAAAGTGGGGAGATTGGCTGAAGAAGCATAATGTGTAAGGGGAGAACAGTAAAGATGAGGATAAAGAGGAAGACCGGAGCCAGTTAAGACATGCTGCATGGACTTGTTGACAAGAAGCCTACATTTTATTCTAAGGGACATAGAGAGTCATTGGTGAATTTTAAGGAGGAAAATGATGGTGATAGTGATAGCAACCATGTATAGAATTGAGAAAGGCAATTAAATCCTAAATTCCAAGGATTTTTCCAATTGTTGTTTGATCCCAGAAATATAAGTACAGGAACTGAAAATACAGACAGTGGTCAGTTCTTATGATGGCTGATTTTATGTGTCAACCTGGCTAGGCTATAGTACTGGTTATTTAAGCGAACACTAATCCAGGTGCTGCAGTGAATGTACTTTGTAGATATGGTTAACATCTACAATCAGTTGACTTAAGTAAAGGAGGCTATCCTTGTCATGCAGGTGGGCCTCACACAGTCACTTGAAGAACTTAACAGCAAAAACAGAGGTTTCCTGGAGAGGAAATTTGGGTTCAAGAATACAACATCAATTCATGCCTGAGTTTCTAGCCTGCTGGTTTCAGATTTGCTAGTTCCCACAAGCACCTGGGTCAATGTTTTAAATTATATAGTATATATATACTATATTAAGTATATATATAGGTATTATATATCTATGATATATGTTGTGTGTGTGTGTGTTGTGAGTATATATGATATATATGCTTGTGTTATATTCTTATATATTATATGTGTGTGTGTGTTGTATAGTATACTACTATATATATGTGGTGTTATGTATCGGTAGATTATATATGTGTGTGTGTGTGTGTGATATATATATTTACGGTTATATATGGGTGCGTGCTCGTGTGATATATATAGTACTTCTCATAAGATACTGGCCCATTTCATGTAGAAGACGCACCAACTCGCGAAAACTAGTGTTTTGTTCAGAGTTGGAGGGCGTGGCCAGCGCAGTAATGCAGTACTATGGTTGAATGTAAGAGCAGTCTGTTTGAAGAAGTAAAGGGTGAGCTGTAAGTTTGGGTTTGATGTGTAGTTTACTTTTAAATTTATATGTATGTCCTTAAATTAACATGGCCGACACTAAAAACATCGAGCAAAATAAAGGAAGCAAAGGTACTAAAGTAACGTAACTATTTCTTACTTTAGTGTATCTCTTGGTTTACATATTGCATATTCAAAGTAAATACAGCTGTAGTCAGTGTTATAACTCACAATTATAAGCACTGTTTGTTTCACAAGTCTTTTAACCACTATATTACATAGGCCTGCATGTATATACGTATATACATACTATATACAGCATATTATACACAAATATATATATACATTATATATATAGTTTATATAGTATATATATAGCTATATATATTTTTTTTTTTTGTTTTAATATGGAGTCTTGCTGTGTCACCCGCAGCTGGAGTACAGTGGCATCGATCTCAGCTCTCTGCAACCTCCGCCTCCTGGGTTCAAGCGATTCTCCTGCCTCAGCCTCCCAAGTTACTGGTACCTACAGGTGCAAGCCACGAAGTCCAGCTAATTTTGTATTTTTAGTAAAGACAGGGTTTTGTCATGTTGGTCAGGCTGGTCTTGAACTCGTGACCTCAGGTGATCCACCTGCCTTGGCCTCCCAAAGTGCTGGGATTACAGGTGTGAGCATCGTGCCCGGCTCCATTATAGTCTATTGATTAAATATATCAAAACTTAAGCCATCCTTTATGGAATATATACATTGCTCTCACTGTTGCTATGATAGTAACTATCACCATTATCACCTTTTTCATTTTTTGGGCTCGTTTCACCTAAAAAAAAAAAAATCCTGGAGAATTTTGGATTCAGACATTATTAATATTCAGCCAGTGTACACTAGTACAGTTGTATGGTGTTATAATATATTGAAATGTACTCATGAAAGTTAATAAAGAGCCACTGTCCACTACCCTCTAAGTATCCCCATTCCCCTCCCTTGCAACTACTCTGACATCTCTAGGATCCCAAAACTCCAAGCTTAACACCTGACTGCACCATAAGCAGGGACCTGATTGGTCAACGGTCATGTTTTACTTGTTGCTTAAATACTTTGACACCTTGAGGTCAGAGGCATTCATATAAGTTATGACATTTATATAAATTAATTCAGTTTTAACATTTAACTTATATTAATGTAATAGTATTGGTACTATGACATTTAAGGAAGGATGACCTGATTTCAGCCAATTCACCCTCTTCTGATCATTCCAGCCTCTTCTGGGGCTAGAAATGTCTTAGAAGTTGCCATGAAATACTCCCCAGCCCTTACCCCACCTCCCTCAGCACTCCACGCAGGTGCCTATTCTTGTTCCCTGAGATATTGCAAACTGGCAGGATCGCTTTCCTTGCCACTCCACTCCTCATCTTCACTTTAGTAAATCTTAATCTCCACAGATAGCCTTTTTCTTCTCTCCTGTGTGGGGACAGAGTATCTATAAATATTTTTTGATTTGTTGGTGATACAGAGTCTATATTTTTTACTGTTGTCCTAGAGACATTAGGGCATTGGAAGATCATTTTTTAAAAAATGTCAGGGCTCCTGAGGGATCAGACAACTCTGAACTCCATGAACAAGCTATTTTTCTCTCTCTGAAGTTTAAGGGTACCTAATCTTGACAAAAGAAAAAATATTCTTTTTTTGCATTTCATGAAAAAAATGCACATAGGGAGTTTATACTGAACATATTTTTTCAAAAACATTGGTCAAAGTAATCAATGAGGCAGGGTTATTGCACAGCATGATAGTCACTACTCATGTAGCTACTGCAATATACAATCTTAATTTAGCGACATTCAATTCAGTTTTAGGGCTGGGCACAGTGGCTCATGCCTGTAAGCCCAGCACTTTGGGAGGCTGAGACAGGCAGATCACAAGGTCAGGCATTGGAGACCAGCCTGGCCAACGTGGTGAAAGCCTGTCTCTACTAAAAAAATTAAAATAAAATACAAAATATAAAAATTAGCTGGGCATGGTGGTGGGCCCCTGTAGTCCCAGCTACTCAGGAGGCTGAGGCAAGAGAATTGCTTGAACCCGGGAGGCGGAGCTTGCAGTGAGCCAAGGTCACACCACTGCACTCCAACCTGGGCAACAGAGTGAGACTCTGTCTCAAAAAAAAAAAAAGTCAGTTTTGGAGTTCTTCCCACAGCTCATCTCCTTTCCTTTTTGCTGTACCTATTAGTTTTGAGAGTCACTCCTAAAGCAAGAATGAGTATGACATAATTAATTAAATCATTAAAGAACAGATGAACCTAGTTTGGAATGACTGGGGATTTAATCCTCAGGGGAGATATGTGGGGAAAATTTAAGGTGCTATAAGGCAGCTATCCTAGAGAGAATTAACATATGAAAATCCACTAAATCAAAGGTCAAAAATTGTCCTAACATACCCGACTTAAAGTGAGACAGAATTTGCTTTTGTTTTTAAATGAAATTGACATCACCGAGAAATAATTATGATAATCTCATCAGAAACTCTTCAAATATTTAAAGAAAAAATATCCATTCAACAGTGAATACACACTTAGGCGGTTCCTTGGTAAACAGAATACACAATCTGAAGGAACTTTGCCATCTACTTGGCAAGTGGAGCGATAGAGTTGCAAAGTTATGCTAAGCGTCAGCTAGGAGAGTAACTTAGAAATGTGAGTTTTCATGTTAGTTGTGGAAATGCTCACAAAGTGAAGCCTGTGCCGGGCCTTAGATGGTAATTATAATTTGAGGAAGTGAAAACAAGGTAAATGCATTAATTTCTAGTTAATTCAATGAACTGAAATAGAAATCTATTGGGAATAATGAAGGTTTCTCTCTTGTTGTTCTAAAGAGAAGCTAGAGTTGTTGATTAGCTTCATAGAGGACACTGAAGGTTCAGGTTTGGGATGGTTCCCTTGAAGACAACAGGAAATCAACCTATGGGAGAGTGGCTGAAAGAAGTGCCTAGGGAAAATAAAACCAGAGTTTGTGTGCAGCAGGTCTAGAAAAACGTTAGCCAAGTGATATTGCAATAGTCCAAGTAAGCAATGGCATAACTGTAACAAGGCTTCTAAGCTCCCTACGATTAAAAAAAATTCAGATAACTTTTCCACATTTGTCATCCAGCAAGTGGGAAAGACGGTAAGAGAATATACAAAAAGATAGTAAGATCTCCTTTTAAGAACATCTCTTACCTACTCTGTCCTACCTGCTCATCAATATGGGTGCTGCTCTTGGTACCTGGTCTGGGGACAATCACATACAGATTCACTCTCTATATATGTCATACAAAAAGCCTTCTAAAATTTGATATTTTTTTCAATTGTCAATAATTCCATGTTTTCAAAAATATGGATGTGTAAATGTTATGGACAGGCAATGTGCTGTGGGCCCTGAGTGCCCCCAAGCAATCTTGCTAAGTGTGCTGAACTGCAAGGCCTGACTATGCCCAGAGCAACCACTCTAACTAGTCACACAGGCAATCAAGTAGGTCAGGATGACAGAGTGTGACCACTGTGAGACCGTGAGCTCATCAAAGGAGGGAAACTGATTTTTTTGCTGCTTCCTACGAAAGGTGCTGAGCCTTTGACCCATGTTCCTCTTGTGTCACAATCTACTGCAAGCCTAGCCCTTGCGTGGGCCCATCACGATGCCATGTGAGACTCAGAGACTGGGAACCTGGCACTACCATGTCGATGTGCCTGCTGTTTGCTCTACTGTGAGTAATAAGCTGTCTTTCTCTGATCCACAGTGTCTTGTCTATTCTTGTAGTTATGGAGTGATGGCTTTGCTGTCTTCTGTGAGGTTGGAGCTCTTCTCAAATAGCAAGTTGGGTGTCAAGACAGACAATGATATTCTGGGGAAAAAAAAAAAAAGGCAAGGGCCTTATGGGCCAGGTTCAGGTACATGAGAAAACTCCCAAGAAGCCAGTAGCAAATGCTCTCATCCAAGTGATGGGCCAAGAGGTGGGGAGAATAAACAATCCCGCTCCTTTTTTATTCATTAACAAACAGGAGTTGAGTCACTGAATAGAGGCTGAGCGGTAGGATCAAAACAAGCTGCCCAAAGAGTACCATGATGTTCTTGATCTCCTATGGAACAGTGGCCTAGGAAAGCACCCTGGACTGTCAGAGAGGAAAGCATAACTGCTCGCTGTTCTAACATCTGAAACTAGAACAAGCTCTAGAGTGCATCACACCCCAGTACAGATTACTAAGATATCCACCTACAGCAAAAAGGAGAGGAGGGAAATCCAAGGCCAGTTTGATCAGTGGAGTGAGGATCTGTTAGAGATACAGCTAGCACATCTGTGTGATGAGGAAGCAAAAGAGATCATGCTCTTAGAAGATAAATGGCAGCAACTAGACCAGCTCATACTTGACCCCATGCCTCCAGCCTCTGGAGACTACTCAATTGACAAAGAATCTTATTCTTTTTTGTTTGTTTGTTTTTGTTTTTTGAGACAGAGTCTCGCTCTGTCACCCAGGCTGGAGTGCAGTGGTGTGATCTCAGCTCACTGCAAGCTCCACCTCCCGGGTTCATGCCATTCTCCTGCCTCAGCCTCCCAAGCAGCTGGGACTACAGGCGCCCGCCACCACACCCTGCTAATTTTTTTGTATTTTTAGTAGAGACGGGGTTTCATCATGTTAGCCAGGATGGTCTCGATCTCCTGACCTCGTGATCCGCCCGTGTCGGCCTCCCAAAGTGCTGGGATTACAGGCATGAGCCACCGTGCCCAGCCGAGAAAGAATCTTATCCTACAATAAGGTTTCCTACTTTGGATTTCTGTTTAATGACTATGCTGTAGCCCACATATGGCGACCTCCCACAAAGCCAATGAAGTGAAAAAGGCCTGTATAGAGTGACTTCCTCCATGGAGATCAATAATACTCTTCTAGAGGAAGTCAAAAAGTAGGGTGACTTCCTTAGAACCACCTATTCCTTCAGTACCTCCACTGCCTGAGCCTGCACTCCTGAAGTCTGATTTGATAGAGTTTTAAGAGAAGGAAGACTCGGGATGAGTCCAGTCTCTCTGTCCCCAAGAGGATCAAAAGTCTTACACCCCAGTGAGGGTACATAGCTCAAGGCCCCTGTCCACTCATTGCAAGAGACTCACAGTTACTCTGCTGCTAACTCACTGCCTCCACTGGCGTATAATAGCCCATTGACAGTTTTCCAGCTATGGCCACACCAGAGTGGCATTGGAGACAAAGCTATGCCATGTTTTGGGAGAGCCAAGATATTCACAATAAGACAATGGCATCCTCACAGCAAAAGGCACCTAAGAGTGGGCAAATGGACATGGTATTCCATACACATTTCAGACCCTTACAGTCCTGAGGCTGCTGGCATCATCAAGAGATAGAACAGACATTTAAATAGTTGACTGAAAAAGATTGCTTGACAGAACATGTTGTCAGCATTGTAAACAACAACTTAGACAGTAAGGACATTAAGTGCAGCTGTTTCTGACAAAGAAATAAGCCCTTTGAAATTATTGCTTAGGAAAATCAGGACTAAAGGGAAGACAGGAAATGGAATGCAGAGACCAGATCTCCATATCTGTGATTCTGAGAATACCCAACTTCTTTTTTCTCATTGATTCTAGTGTCTGGGGGCCCAATAAGTTTTATTTTAAGGTGGCAATTAAACCATATGAAGTGGCTGAACCATATGAACTGTTGCCTGAACTACACCTGGTTTCAGTTATTGGGTATGACAGCTCACAGACTCTGAGCATAAGCAGCTGACAGAATGTGTAAACCCTGCATTACCCCTCCATTGGCCCACTTGGACAATGATAGGGACATCACGGGTCATTACAAGTTCTATTACATTTCCCCAGCCCCGATGATACCCAACCCACTGGACTGAGCAAAGGAAGAATTTGCAGCTATTTTAGTAGGACAAACTGTGTGACTGTGAGGGAGGAAAGAAAAACAACTCTGGCACCTAAGGAGGGAAGATCTTAGACCCTGAGAAATGTTGAGAGGAAAGAACATTTAATGTCCCCGACTTGTCCCCTAGATCTAGCCCCACCTGGCAAAACAATCATACGGTCTTCTTGAGTCAAGCAGCAGCTGTGCTAGCAATATGAGCCACTGCTGGATTTATTGTCATCTTCCACATGCTATGAGAACAGAAAAATTCATGTGGGCATAACTATCCAGTAATTTTTTTGCTGTGTTTGACACTTTTGTCAACAACTCCAAATGTGGACCTCTTCTCTCCCAAATGACAAACACATGGACTGTCACACCTCATTTTAATGTGACTGATAAGAACTCACGTGTGTCTCCTAAGGCCCAAGCAACTTTGGGTTATGCCACATACAGCAATCCAGTCTGTAACTACTTCGTGACAGTGCCCATTAGGCTTAACCAAACCCATGTAATGGTGATCCCAGTCAAGTTAAAGAACAAATCCTGAATTGGAGTGACCTGTGCCTTTATGAGTCATATGTTTACATGTGAAGGAGAGTAGACCATGGAACATCTGCCACTGGAGAAAGAGGTTAATTTTTGTCCCATTTATTTTCTTCTGTAATTATTGGCACTGACACCACCCCTTGCTCTACATTTATTTTATGAAGACACAGAATAAAGAGGGCTGCTATACCAGGAACATACTGACTCCTCATTCCATACAGCAGTATAGGTACTGTTCCCTAGTAGTGAAATTCAGAGAGGCAGTAAACAGGAACCCATCCTTAAACTCAGTTACTATAGCTTATGAAACAGCAGAAACCCTAGAAGGTCAGCAGGCCAATCCAAACTCCCTTGTATGGATCATAATGGTTAAGAGACCACCCCACCCTTAGACTGCATCCTTGCTGAATATGGAAGAGTGTGCATAGTCACCTACACCCTGTGTTGTGTTTGGATTAACGTGAGTCATATAGAACACTCTATGTCATAGGAAATGGAGCTAAACGGTTATCTGAAATGAGACCTGCTTGTCCCTGCTGGGGCTTATTAAGTAGGCTGAGCCAGGGATGCTATGCATATGGCTAAGGCCAATACAGCAGATGGGCCTCATCCTGCTGACCAATATTTTGTTGATAGTATCTCTAATGTGAAAAATTTGAGTGTGGCCAGAATATATAAGGCCAGTGGGTAGACTGTTGAGAAAGGCAGTCTACCATGGGCCCTGAGAGTCTCTTCATGTCCTTGCCTACCGTGCCAAGGCCTCGCTGTCCTCTAATGTTGAGCAGTTTCCATAGTTAATCACAGGCAAATAAAGTAGTCAAGGCAACCACAATGTGATTATGTTGTGTCTTGTTGCTCCCCAAGTGGGAGAAGGACCTGGCTCGCTTCCTGCTTGCTATAAAAGGTGCTGAGTCCTTGGCTCTGTGTTCATCTCCTGCAACACCAACCACTGCCCACTGGGCTCGTTGCGTGGCCTGTGGGATTTGGTGCCAAAGAAACTGGTACTGCCTTGTTGATGCTCTTGCTGTGCTGTAAATAACAAACTGTCTCACTCAGATTATTGTCTAGCTTTGGCATTTAAGGAGTTGCAGAAGGTTTACTCCTTGATGTCCATTATGAGCATAGGACTTCTTTCCTGACAATAAATAAATCCTCAAACAAAACATATAATAAGCCAATAAAGAATGCCAGAGTGAACATGAGCCTCATGAGAGAAAGTATGAACTATATACTTAATAAGCTTAAATAATAATTAGTGAGGAAAAGTAAATGTAATCCTAGTCACTAAAAATAAGTATATACATAAATACTTAAAGCAAAAAAGAGAAAGGATAGCAACAGCAATCCAGATAAATCTGAATTTATCTAACAAACCTAAGGAAAAATGATATAAAATTCATATATAACTAGTAAGAATGATTTATAATTGAATCAAAACAAGTAATAGTAATGAAACTGTACTTAAAGAGAAAATATGGCTCTTGATGAATATTTTGACTTTATTTTCCTTAAAAAAAATTGGCTCATCTATAAGAATACCATGTGAATTCACACAATTTATTCTGGAAGAGTTTTCAAGTATTGAATCAAAATGATAAAACGATTCAATTTACAAAAAAAGCAAAATGAGTGGGGAAAAAATAATTGATCCATATATTTAAGTACATTAAAAAATCCAAGAGTTTGAAGCAGTGGTGTGTTGGTATATCTTAACAGCCAGTTTTACAGAGAAGAAAACTGATTTATAGTGTTTGCTCATTTTCAAAGTATAAATACTCCTGCTCCAGCTAATTTCAAGCTACCAACAATACAGCACTGATCAAAACTGGGAAAAGGTATGGAAAAGTGTCTCCTATGAACTTATACAAGTCAGCTGTAGCACACCGCCCATTTGGGGTGCAATGGACAATATATACAAGTAATACAATACATTTGTATACAATATATACAAATAAAAATCTTCCCAGTAAGCTTTTATTGCCCATGGAAACAGTACAGCTAAATGGCAAAAAGCTAAACAACGTCAGGCATATTTGGGTTAAAGAATCCTTCACCATTTACTATTGTGTGATCGTGAGCAACTTATTTCATTGTTCTTAGATTTACTTTCCCATGCACACAATGGGAATAACAGTATCCACCCCATATTGTTGTTAGAAGGGCAACAAGAAGAGGGAGAAGAAAAGCCCCTTCTTCCTTCCCCAATCTTGATATCTCCCTTTAGCACCACCTATTGGCACAGACTAACATCAAGCCACCTGGCAAAGAAAAAATCTATTCTGAAAAGTCCGGATCTGTTATCACAAAGTAGGACAAAATAGGATGGGATGGGTGGATTTAGATACGAGACATAACAGCTAGCACACTCCCCAAACTGGAATAGTGCTAGAAGAACCAGGACAGCTCCTGAGAGTTCAGGAGCTAGGAGCAGAGACTGAAATACTGACAGCATCCTGCTTCTCCAGCCCTCACCTTACCTCTGTCTGCATCACCCTTATTCCACCATGGATTGGCTTCTGCATGAGTCAGAGATCATGCACATTGTCATCATCCAGGATCACACTTTTCAATCATCAAGACCACGTGGAGGTTGGGGATTGGGAGGAAAACTTCTCCTACAACTTTACTGTGCATAGGAGCCCTCCCTCCTTCAATGAATTTTTGTGACCAAGAGGGTACACAACTGTGGTGCCTCACATGACACAGGCCCACTCTTGGAGGTGAGAAGTAAGGAGCTATAAGTGTAGCTCCCACAAGAAGAACATGGATGAAATAGAAGAAAGAAGAGTTACCCCAAAAGAAGGGGCAAAGAAAGATAAAACAACAAATATCCATGACGAATATTTCAAAAGTTTCATTTTACGCTTTTTTTTGGGCTTCAGGCCATTATCTAAGATCCTATGAACAAAGTAGACGGGCAATTTTGCAAGTCTAATACTGAAAAAGACAATTCTGCTCCTGCACAGCCAACTTGTTCACTGTGCTTGAGGTCCTCTGCTTTCATTTCAGCAGTGACTGAAATTACATAACCAAGGAATGGTGGTGGACACGATAAGGAGTCACAGTATGATGAGTCATAATGCTGGTTGGATTTCACTGCTGCAGCCTCTTAAAACCAGAAGAAAAAGGATTTGAAAAGCAAGTTAAATGTTATGAGTAGATGTTGGTTTTAAGTTTAACATCTTCTTTCTAGAGAACCAACAACAATTACGACAAAGGGGTTTTTATTCAAGGAGAGAAATATATACTATTATGGCATTTGGTTTAAAGTTCAATTTATTAAATTCATATATCTGATAAAAGCTTTGAGAACCAATTTTTGCTCAGACACTGATTACAAATTTCATTAATTAAATTCCCTCAAATACTTTTAACCGTAATTACAAATTTAGTATGGTTGATTCTTCTGAATATATTGAGCGCGTTAAACAGCAATTCATGTACAAAAAGAGTAAGTACAAAACTTAATACCTTTACATTAAAGCTAGTTATCAAAATTCTAAAACGGGTTCCACTGTGTTTCTTATTTTTAGGCTTATTTTGACACCTTGCTAGTGCTCCTATTTTTGGTTGTTCTTAGAGTTCTGTTGATCTTGCCAGACCCAGAGGAAGAATAATGGTCTCACACAAGTCAAAGGTGCAGATTCTGAATTATTGGCTACGGGACCCAGGGTCTGTATCTTGGGTGTGATTATAAAGGCTATGGTGATTCAAACAGATGACACTGAGCATCACGGGATGAATCCCTTTATATAATAAATGTTTTAGCTCACAAGTTTATGAAAACTGACATCTTTTTTGAAAATTACATATTTTTTAATTTTTGGATGTCTGGTCCCTGATCTATTGTCTGTCACTATGATATACGGGCCTAGTCTCCTGACATTATTTTAAGAGTAGATATTTCTTTTATTGTTGTTACTGTTGTCGTTGTTGTTATGGAGTCTCACTCTGTCACCCAGGCTGGAGTGCAGTGGCGTGATCTCAGCTCAATGCAACCTCCACCTCCCAGGTTCAAGTGATTCTCCTGCCTCAGACTCCCGAGTAGCTGGGATTACAGCCACCCGCCATCACGCCCGGCTAATTTTTGTATTTTTAGTAGAGACAGAGTTTCACTATGTTGGCCAGGCTGGTCTTTGAGCTCCTGGACTCAGGTGATCCACCTGCCTCAGCCTCCCAAAGTGCTGGGATTACATGTGTGAGCCACCACGCTCAGCCTTAACAGTATATATTTCTAATTAAACTAAAGAGCTTCTGCACAGCAAAAGAAACTACCATCAGAGTGAACAGGCAACCTACAGAATGGGAGAAAATTTTGCAATCTACTCATCTGACAAAGGGCTAATATCCAGAATCTACAAAGAACTCAAACAAATTTACAAGAAAAAAACAAACAACCCCATCAAAAGTGGGCAAAGGATATGAACAGACACTTCTCAAAAGAAGACATTTATGCAGCCAACAGACACATGAAAAAATGCTCATCATCACTGGCCATCAGAGAATGCAAATCAAAACCACAAGATACCATCTCACACCAGTTAGAATGGCGATCATTCAAAAGCCAGGAAACAACAGGTGCTGGAGAGGATGTGGAGAAATAGGAACACTTTTACACTGTTGGTGGGATTGTAAACTAGTTCAACCACTGTGGAAAACAGTGTGG